>NC_056726.1:108641041-108743541 GCF_019279795.1 Protopterus annectens
AGGACTTTTTAAAGCTGTGACTAAATGCATCTGTCATCAAGGTTAGTTTGTAATTGGTTAGTGTGTATCAGGTGTTTTACAAATGTTTTTTTTTTAAAGGTGTAGTAATTACAGTAGTATCATTTGCAGAAATCTATTGATAGTTTGAAATGAAACTTGTGACCCTGTCAGATTTTGTGGTTTCAGCTTCATTACACAACACCTTGATGAAGCAGTTTGGTAGTTACTTAGTGAAATATGTAAATTATATGATGTGCTCAGCTAGCACTGTTCCGGAAATAGGGGACAGCTTAGGAAGGCTGGTGTTCAACTCAACTAGTATGTTGCTGATACACTTTCTTGTGAGTGTCAATAACCAGATTTAGAATGGTACAGTCCCATCACAACCATGAACTTTTAACTTGGCAGACACAACAGACATCACAGCAACTCTCTCTTAAGGGGTTGCTTATAATAATGCCCTTTATCATGTTACTTTTCCAGGCAAGGCATGTCCATAAAAAATCTTGAGCTTGCTAAAGCAAATGTTGAGGTTCCTAAATTATATAATGTGGACAATGAAAAGCAAATAATGTGGAAGAAATCAAAGTAGGAATGCAGAGTCCATAACTCAAAATGAACTCAGACTCAAAATGTGACAGTATATGCTCTGATGTGAAAGACAATATCAACTATTTTTACCACTTAGTGAGGGAGCCCACAACTGCAAAAAACAAAAGAGCATTTGTTTGTGGAATGTAGGTGTTGACAAGCAATCTATTAAGATGCTTGTTTGCCCTGAAACCACAAAGTACTAACCGGCCTCAATAACAGACATTATAACTGATGTCACTAGACTTTGCTTGTTATGTGACCACCATCATGTTATGGAATTGGACAAAATGTATGACATATCAAGGGAGCATTACGGTACACAAGCCGTTATCACAAAGTACACTACATGCCACAAATGTGCTTATGTGGTTTTGTGTGGGGCTCACTGTCTGTCTCTGTCACATGAACTTCTGATGCAAGCAGTATAATAAAAAAATGTGTTGTCAATAAACTACTCAAACAATTTTTTTTTTTTTTTCAGAATACGGACAGCTAATTTTTGAACAGCTACAGAGAGAACAAATAGAAAAAAAGTTTTTTTTATTTTTTTTAATTTCCTCCTAGGTAGTTAGAAGGATTTCAGTAGTCAGTGCAGAGATGAAGCAAAACAAGTAAGCACAGGAAAATCTGTAATAAACAAACAGTAAAAAACAGGAACTGAAAACCTGGAGAAGATTAACCCTTTTTAAAATAGTTAACATTCAGAATGGCGAGTGTGGAAGAGAGGTGAAGAAGAGAGTACATGCAGGATGGAGTGGGTGGAGAAGAGTGTCAGGAGTGATTTGTGACAGACGAGTACCAGTAAGAGTGAAAGGGAAGGTCTACAAGAGTGTAGTGAGACCAGCTATGTTATATGGGTTGGAGACAGTGGCATTGACTAAAAGGCAGTAGTCAGTGCTGGATGTGGCAGAGTTAAAGATGTTAAGATTTGCACTGGGTGTGACGAGGGTAGACAGGATTAGGAATAAATATATTAGAGGGTCAGCCCAGGTTGGACAGTTTGGAGACAAAGCCAGAGAGGCGAGACTGCATTGGTTTGCACATGTGCTGAGGAGGGATGCTGGGTATATTGGGAAAAGGATGCTAAGGATGAAGCTGCCAGGTAAGAGGAAAAGAGGAAGGCCTAAGATAAGGTTTATGGATGTGGTTAGAGAGGACATGCAGGTGGTTGGTGTGACAGAGCAAGATGCAGAGGACAGAAAGAAATGAAAACAGGTGGTCCACTGTGGCGACCCCTAACCGGGAAAAACCGAAAGAAGAACATTCAGAAATATAACTACTGAGCTTGTTCAAGGAGCACAATGAAGTAATCTATGACTCTGAGCAGCATACCTCTCGAATTTCTTTGATCAAGAATTCTGGACAAAGTCAAAAATAATTGGGTGGGCAAAGGCCCAAAATTGGGGATAATTTTAGTATTTACACATCCTAAACAATTTAAGACAGCCCACCAAAGAGCACTTTAAAAGTCACTGGTCCTGCCACTGCACTCTTCCTCCTTAACATCCCCTACTTCCCATACCTTAATCTACTTTCTGCCCTTAACTCACTCTTCTCACTAGCTCTCTCTAATCTTCCTTGACTACTCTTTCTACTGTCTTCTAAAATCTGTTAAGCAAATTGCCTCAGAGAAACTTTCTATTGTAACTGTCTTGCCTTCATGCAACTACATCATGATAAAACTGGGTTTTTGTAACCACTTACCCCAAAAACTATACTCAGCTTAATGACATATTTCTTTTTATACATCTTGAAATAGTTATGCTATACTCCTGATTATTGACACTGTATAACATTGTACTGCTACTTAATGCCTTGTAACAATCCTGTAACATTGCTGTTTAATGCTAATTTATAATAAAAATTGTATAATATGTTGGAGCTTTTCTCCACGGGCCTCCGCTGAAAAAGGGCTCTTCAGCTCAGTCAGACAATCCCGGTCAACAAATGTAAAATAAATAAATAAAATAAATAACACCATAAATCTCTTATAAAGTTAACAGAACTACAGGCTTTGTATCGGCATGCATTTTCTAAGCAGTACAAACTATTAAACTTTAATGTCTAAGATTACTAACAGATTGTAGTGATTTACCATGGAACCAAAAACTTTTGAGAGAGAGAGAGAGATAGGACAAAAATAATGCAAAATCAGGGACAGCTGAGTAATATGTTGCAGGATAGAATGCTTACATAACCAAGAAAACCTTGTTAAATGCCATCAGCTACAACTATGAAATAAACACTCTACTAGATGACATCAAACAAGCACCTCCATGACAGGAAAAGTATCCAAGCAAATTTTATTAATAAGGGGATGTGCTTTTGTACTGCTGCACAAGATAAGGCAGTCCTATGCTGACTGGATCTTTCTTGCACTTTTTACTGAATTGTTTGTGCATGTGACCTTTTTATCCTTGGGTTTGGATGTTATCCGAGATATTTTGCAAGCACCTTAATGCTTATGGGCATCAGGCTTGATGTTAAGTTCTGCATTTCTACAGTACAGCCAACCGATCCACTTACGCTCTGCTGACAAGGTAAAAAATAGGACAAATCATAGCATGTTTACAGCTAGTGGGGTTTGGCTTTACTGGCTTGACAGTACCTATAAAGACTTAAAGCAAAAAGTCATAGATGTTCAGAAGCCATGAAGCTGAAACATTGGTATGTCCTTAAGGACTTATTTAAGCAATAACCAACGATGTGGTGTGGTATACTTAAGATTTACCCATAGTTGGTGTGGTTTAATCACGAAGGCGAAGCCCAAGTGATTAAATAAAGCCAACTGTGGGTAAATTTCAATATAACACAAACACAGAGTTGGTTATTGCTATTATACAATGACATTATTTAAGAAAAAAAATACTTACTTTTCGGCACCGTACTGTTCTTCCATGGCTGGTGGTATCCTGCTGCCTTGTTTTGATATACTGCACATGCATATGGGACTTGCGTTCCTACACATACCCAGTACAGCAAAGCGTTGAAAAGGGAGCAACGGAGAAAAGAAAGCCTCCGTTGCTCCATTTTTTTGTTTTGTTTTTTTTTTTTTTTTAATTAAAAAAAAAAGTTTGGGCTACTTTAGGGGTAGGAGTGAGACAGAATGGAGGAAATGGAAAGAAAATCAGGTACATGTTCAGTTTTAAATGACGTACCTGATTTTCTTTGTATTTCCTCCATGCTGCCTCTCTGGTATGTTCGGAGTCCAGACTTTACATTTTTTTTTTAGTTTTTATTGAAAAAAAAAAAAAGTTATAGAATATACAAACAGAAAGAAGTTTGGGTTACCGGACCTTTTTCCGTTGGCATACTCTGGGATTTACAACAGGCACGCTGGTTGGGCTGGCCAATCAGCATGCACGTTCTGGAATATTAATGTCCAGTCATTGTATAATTTTATACGTCCCATGGATCTCTACTACAGGAGGTTTAAGGTATTAAGGAGTGAAGACTCTATCTTACAATGTCAAAAGTTCAGCACCAAATGTTTCTCATAATAACGATTCTGCTTTCAATTAGGGTGCAAATTACTTAAAACACCATACACTGATGTTTCTTGAACTGTTTACTGACGTAGAAAAGTAAAATTGTGTAAGTAAACTTAGCATAACAGTAGATGTTCAAATTATCACTGCTGTGACAGCCTTAGCTATATGAATTATATCCTGCTAAGGATATGGCCAGCCAGCTTCCCAAGCTTTAAGAGCACCTTCCATGCACTCAAAATTGCCAGTTGAAGTGACAAAGTCAGATGTGGGCACCAAGCCCTACAGAGGTTTCATGCCAATAGAAAGAGGGAGGTTAAAACACTGACAAGGACGATGCTAGGAAAACAAAAATAAAAAGTCTTTACCCTGGCAATAAAAACATAACAAAATAAGTAGGACGGAGGGAGGGAGAGGCTACTGTGGCAGTGATCATTTGAATACCTACTGTATTGTTAAGTTTACTTACACGACTGCAGTACGCTCTTCATATGGATTACTGTTGCAGTTGTCTTAGCTACATGAGTAGATTACCATAGCCTAGACTGACTGGGAGGAAGAAAGATGAAGCTCCAGGAGCCCCTGGAGAATGCCACCAGCAAAGCATTACCTAGACCTAGAAAAGGAATCTACAGTGTTTTGCAAAAGTTATGTACAGAGGACCACATTGTTACTTCCAGAATACTTCCAGAATCCAACCCTTTCCAAAGAGCCACAGATAAAGCCAAGGCACTGGTTCATGGTAAAATGAACCTTGACCCTGCCTGGAATTGTTTTGTTGTGGTGGGTATAACAAAAGGTAATAGCATGAGACAACCACTTGGAAACAGACTGGACACAGGTGGCCCTTTTTTCTTACCTTCACAAAAAATGAACAACTGATTAGTGTTCTTGAATGATTTTGTTCTGTCAAGATAGTACCTGAACTGTATGTGGACATCCCAAATATGGAGTATCTTTTTTCATCCATTTCCAGGTTCTACAAAGAAGACAGGGAGATGGATAACTCGTCTTAAAGTATACTCAAATACCATTTTAGGCATAAATGAATGATTAATTCTTGAGGAATCCATATCTTTGTGCTTTGTCAGAGCAAAAGGTAAAATTGTTGCCCCATGTTAAGAACCACAAGCCAGACTGATGAATTGGTTCAAATGGAGCCAGAGTTAGTTTTAATACATTTAGATCCCAAGGAGGAATCACCTGTTTACTAGGAGGGCTTGGTATACAACATCCTTTTCAAAAACATTTTCACATGAGATTGCAGTGAAAGAGGATCCATGGACAGACATGCTGAATTGGCTGACAAGACAGGCCAGAGGACTGTAACTCACACAAATAATGTAGAACCTAAGAAATACTAGCTCTGAATGGATTTTGGTTCTTTTCTTCACACTAAGTAGAAAACCTTTTCCATTTACTAACATAAGATGTTCTAGTTGCAGGATTTCTTGCCTCCATTGATACCTGCTACAAGTCCTCAAAAAAAAAACTGCCTAAAAGTTATTAAGATTCGTCATCCAAGTAGTTAGTCACAGTTGTTTGAGGTCAGTGTAAGATCAGGGTTTTTCATTGTACAGTAGTTATTGGACATTAAACAGGCTAAAGAATAAAATAAGCCTAGAAATGTTTTATTTATGTACACATTTTAGGAAAGCAGAAACAAAGAATCTTTCACTGAATGTTGGCCTTGCTGGCTAGGAAATGGTGTTTCATTTTATGCATACATTTTAGAAAGCAGAAAAAGAATCTTCCACTGAAGGTTGACCTTGCTGAAATAACAGTTTCAAGGGAAAACTGAAAACAGTTCTTGTTATGTTCCTTTTTCAAGGAAAGAATCAAGAGATAAGTTAAACTAAAAAACAAGACGTAGCTTGAGGATCAAAGTTAGGGGTGTGGATATAGTCAATAGAGGAAAATTATTGAAAAAGAGAATATAATATGTTGTGTTCAGGATAGCAGGGCAGTTAAGGTTAGTAAGTTCATTCGACCTGTTACTTCAGATGTCTGTTCGTTCGACCTATTACTTCAGATGTCTAACAGTCGAGCATGAGTACAGAAAACAGGTAATCTAGAGACTATGTCAGTTTACGTTGTTCAGGACAAAAAGGATATGATGTGCAGCAATTTGAATTGCTTATCAGTACTGTTAATGAAGACAGTATTTTGGATATTGTGAACATCTAATAAAACCTTATTAAATGAACTACAGTATTTGGAGAATTCATGCTGAACAGTGCACAAGACTTGGTTTATAAGGGAGAGATTGATACCTATTGAAGCACGAGATTGGGTAATTAAGACTTTTGTTTCTCAGTCTCATTGTATACAGTGTTTCCAGCTAATTACGGTACAGTACAGTATTTTCAAATCTTATGATGCATTGAACACCACTTCTCTTGTGTAGGCAGATCCAGTATGTGAGGAAGCTTGCTGTAATTGCCCCTGACCATTTCCAAAAGAAGAGAGAACCACTACTGCCTGGGCCAGAAGGGACTCACAACAATGACATTTGGAGAGTCCTTCTGAATCTTCAGAATGACCGTGGATATTAGTGGAAAGGGTGGAAAAGCATACAGGAACATTTCTTGTCCAAGAAAAAGCAAAAGCACCTGTCTTCCGGGTGTTTTTGTATGGAATCCTGAAACAGAATTTTGCCAATTAATTGTTGTACTTGGATGCAAACAATCTACTTGAGGTGTTCTCCACAGATGGCCTGCCTTGGTCCTGTTCAGATTGTCTGCCACATAATTATTCTCTGATGGTATGTAAAATGCCTACAAAATGAGATTATGTGGAAAACCTATACACCAGGCTACCACGACTAGTCTGCAGAGAGGGTAAGATCTGTAATCACTTCTGGAGGTCCTGGGGATCACAGATGATTGAAAAAGAGAGATGAAATAATTTGCAAGTGCCAACATCTCTTTTATGTTTGTGTGTTTTGGTTTTTCTTTTCTGTTCCACTGTTCCAAAGACCATGCATTTTTATTCCCATTGACACTGCTGCCCATGCAAAGTCTAAGGTATCTGTTGTGACCAACTGTGATGGAGCAAAGAGGGAGAATGGAAGACCTGGATTTTGACAAATTTGGTGTCTCCAGCACATTATCTCCCTTTTCAGAATTCTCAAAACTGGAATCTGGAATGTCATGGAATGTTGAAGATGGGACCGCACAGACTTCAGGTACCGATGAATTTTTCTTATATGAAGTCTTGCAAGAGGGCTCATGACAATCGTAGAAGCCACAAGACCCAACATTTTGAGAAATTCCCTGGATGAGATAGTCAGGGTGGAAAAATTTAGGAACAGATACAGATACAGATCTACTTTTTCCTGTGGAAGAAAAGTTCTTTGAATTGAGATGTCCAGGTGTTACTCTAAGAAAACAATGTGTAGAAATAAGTCAGACAAGATTTTTGTATGTTCTCCTGGAATCCCAGTCTGGGTAAGAGATCCCTTATGCAGGTGAGAGATTTCTGACACTTTGAAAAAGACTGCAAAAATAAGCAAGTCATCTCAATAAGAAAAAAATGTGAATACCTTGCAGTCTGCAGTAGGCTATCACTGAAGCTAGACACTTTGAGAATATCCTTGGAGCAGTGGAAAGACCAAAGGGAAATAGAGAAAATGATAATGTAGTAAAGACACAGAAAACCGTAAAAAAAACACTGAAAAGAATTGTGATGATATGCATCTTTCAAGGTCATCAGAAAGCTCAAGTGGAGAATAAAGAGGCTACAAGTTGTGAAGGGATAAAAATTTAATTTGGCCACTATCACAAACAAGATGAGAAAGGAGAGACCCGGAACTTTTATCCAACAATCTCCCTTTCTGGCACCAGAAACAATCTTAAATAAAACCTTTTTCCCAAATGAGGATGAGAGACTGCATTAATCACCCTCTTATGACAGTAGATGCTGAATAACAGGGCAAAAATAAAGTTTGGACTGGCATATGAAGGTGAGGGGAATCCCACGAAAAGGAGGAAGAGACTCCCACTGCCATCTGTAATCTTGATGGATTACTTTCAGAAACCATCTGTCTCAAACTAACTGTTGCCAAAGAAAGAGGGAAAGAAATGGAGGTTTAGGCTGTTACGATTAAGAGTCTGCCAGAGAGGGAGGGGGAAGAGGATTCTTGAATATAGTCATTCAGACTTATTTGACTGTCCTTTGTTCTTGGGAGTTTCTTTTTTCTTTTTGGATCCCATGACCCACCATTGTTTTTAAATGTTTGCTTAAAGCAATTTACTGGGTTTACTTTGCTTTTTAAAGAAGGCTGTAAAGATAGCATTAAACTCCTTGGCAAATTTGGAGAAGGGAGGCTGAAAAACACTGAAAGAGCCCTTGAATCAGATTATTCTCTCACACTTTTCAAAGACCTCTGCAGCAAATGGCCTAAAATGAATTCTCTGTCTACCAGAGAATTCAAAACTTTTTTTTGACATTATATGGGAGATTTTGAGAATGCAACCAAGGTAATCTCCTCATAACAGTTCCAGTGGCAGCAGCCCTGGAAGTGGCATCAGGATAATCATAAGCACATTTCAAACAGTGAGTAGCCACTTGAGAGAGAGAGGGAGAAGCAATCAAATTAGACACAGCAGATTTCTCCTCAGAAGAGGAAACAGATGCCATAACAATCCTTAAATTCTCAAAGGAAGCAAGTACAAACTTTAGACTATGACCTTGTCCGTTGAGAATTCTAAAAACAAATGTTGCTGAAGAATATACTTTTTCCCCAAATCTATTAAAACCTTTCCCATCCTTATCTGAGGGAGAAGGATTCATTTGTTTCAGATGTTTAGCAGCAGCTGGGCTCACTAAGCAACAGATGTTGGGTCTGATCTGGGATATGTGTATAAAAACTATAAGCCTGAGGAACAATATACAATTTATCTGCTTTCGTGAGTGGGAAGCAGGCTGGCTGTCAGGCAAGTTACAGGCTGTGAAAAATACATCAGAGAAACCCCTGGTGGTCTAGGGGTTAGGAATTGGCACGCTCACCACCGCTGCCTTGGTTTGATTCCCAGCCAGGGAAACTTCAATGCATTTGGGGGTGCTAGCATAATGGTTAAATTCTTAACCTCACAAAGTACAGGGTTTGACTTTGACTCTGACCTCTGGTTATTAGCTAGGCTTGTGATTGTCTGCAGACTGATAGCCTATAACTTATCTATACACCAATACTGAAAGAACTGCGGTAGGTTTTGGAAATTCCAGCTGTAATAAATCATCATACTTTTACATTACTTTGGAATATCATTATGTTCCAGCTGAAGTAACTAGAATTAAAAATAGTTTCAGGGAAAGGAAATCTTTCAAAAGGACTAGCTGAAGGCACACTCTCTTCAGAATCTGAATTAGAAATTTGAGTAGACAATGCCGCGGTGGTGGTGCTGCAGTAGCGTTGTCACTTCACAGTAAGACGCTGTCCGGTTCGATTCTCAGCTAGAGCGTCTTCTGCGTGGAGACATGCGTGAATGGGCGTACCTTCATTGAAGGTTGTGCGTCAGGCCTGGCAAGCCGGTACGTAAAAATCAACTGCCAATCATTAGCGGACCGGAGTTCCGCTGTAGCGACCCCTAACTGGGAAAAGCTGAAAGAGACACACACACAGTAGACAAAAATAGAATCTGCACCTTTGCTCTCATTTGTGGTTCAAAAACCTTAGCATCTTCCAAAAATGAATAAACTCTCTTTCTTTTACCAGAACCAATTAAAACTGAATGGGTCAATAACCTGAACAAAAGTCTGAACTAAGTCCAATAAATCATTCCTGTCCAAAATGACAGACACAGGAGAAGAATTGTGTACAAATTTTTGTATCTTAATGACAGAAATTTCTGAACAAACAGATCCACTTTTTTTTTTCAAGAAAAACCTCCTTAAGCATAGGCACAGCATTCTAGCTAGGCATTGTGGTGTAACCTGTATACAACTAACAGCTTTTCAAAATCTTTTAATAGTTTAAAAACAGAGGAGGGATGTTTAACAGTAGGTGTGGTGCTCTAGTGATAAAGCTTTGAGTGTTGTAAGAGCTAGCAGTAGCTGCGAAGTGATAAGAATTATTTAAAGAAAGTTCAGTGGTGTTAAATTGTCTAACATTGTTATTATAATTCTACTTTTGTTGATATGAGGAGGGACCCGGTATTAGATTCTAAAATATGTTTTATTTGTTTTGCAGTGAGGCCTAGGGCTGTTTATAGAAAGTTGGCTTTAGTAAGTCTTGCTGGGAAAATTTCTAATAAGAACTTCAACTTTTCTCTCTGTTTTCTATAAAAGTACACTTTTCCTATTAAGGCAGACTGAGTCTCATTTTCTTTTTTGGTTTTAAAACAATAAATAAACAAGTCAATTATAAAACAAATAACTGTTTACATAGGTCCATAGCTGATTAATGCACCAAAGTTACACATATCAACAACAATTAATATTTTTCAAGCAAGTCTTTAAAAAGTTTAAGCCAAGATAAGTTCTTATCTTTATAGTATGCAATTCACCACTGCAAACATTTTGCCTTACTAATAAATTCAACACTAGAGGAGGGGTAACTTTACTTTTCCAATTTTTAGTAATTACTTATCTGGCTATAGCAAGAACAGACCAAAGAACAGGCACTTGGGTTTTTGGAATTAGCTCAGGAATCAGAGCATTAAATAAAACTAAAGAATTAGAAATATTATACCTATCTGACCATAAAGTTTGAATGAAGTTATTCATTTCTTTCCAAAAAGGGGAGATAACTTCACATTCATATACCATATGTGCCCAATCAACTATTATTTCAGAATCACATCACCAGTATTTAATTCTATTTGATTTATATATAACTGCAATTTTGTTAGGAGTGACAAAAGCTCTACATAAGAATTTCCAAGTAAAAGTGTTCCAGTACAATGAAGATGTAGTTTCATCTATATATTGTAATATTATTTTCTTGTATTCTTTAGAGAAGTTTTCATTATTAATTTTTGAGGTGTAGTTCCAAAAGAAATTGTATAAATATGTGAAACCTAACTTAAGAGTTTTATATATTTGTGACAATATGATTTTTTTCATTGCATTATTATTGATATTTATTAAGAATTCCAATAATTTGGGGAACAATTTATTATCTAGGTTAAATATTGTACTACTCTCTGTGTTCACAAAATCTCTAAATATTTGTAAAATTAACCAATTCTCAGAATCTTGATTATACTTGAACCCTAAATTTTCAACAGTATATGTATCAGTACCATTTAAGAATTGATGCCAATAAATTAAATTACTTTGTTGCTTCAATACTAGCATTTAGTTGAAGTTATGAGCTTTTAAGCAGTAATTTGTATAAGCAATTGGAAACACTGAAAATATTAAGTCTTTTAATACATTAGTTACAATATGTGAACTTTTGGAAAAGGAAATTATATTCTTTAAATGAGGAATTTGAGAAGAGGGTGTAATTCCAGGTCTATATTAACTCCATGAAAGATGTATTCATCGAATATGTCTTCAGCGAACACCAGACACTGAAATTCACTTCAGTGAACCCGCTGAATTTTTCCCACAGTTTCAAACACTTGCTCACCAGCAGTCTGGAACACACAATGGACTAAATCAAATCCACCCAAGTGGGGGGCTTCGCCCACACATACCCCCAACTATATATACCCACTCCAAGATTGCACTAAAGTGGAATAAAGGGCAAAGTTGAGGTGATGGCCAAGTGTTTGTGAACCATGGGGAAAATTCCATGGTTTGCCGAAGTAAATTTTGGGGGCTGGTGTTCACTGGAAGGCATATTTGATGAATACGTCTTTCATGGAACTGATATAGACCTGTAATTCCATTTCTGTAAAAAACTTTTAATAACAAGATAAACCTATTTGGGACTATTTGTTTATGACTGGTTGTGACATATTTATTATTTAATAATAATATTATTCCTGGTTATATTTGCTTCCATTTTGAATCATAAGATGAATTTATCCACAATACTATAACTTTTCCAATTGTTAAAGTAGAATACATCTGAATAACAGGGAATCCTATTACACCATTATCCCAACCTTTGCTGTGCCAATCAAAGGAAGCTCTTGGTTTATTAGAATGCCAAACAATTTAAGTGGAATAGTATTTATCTTCTTTTTCATTTTTTTGGTGGATATAGCATTAAAGATTGTAAAACAAACAATATTTTAGGAAGAATTACCATCTTAATAAGCATTAATCATTCTTCCATGGTAAAGAATTTGTTCCAATTTGTGACTAAACTTAAAATTGCATCAACAACCTGCTGAATATTTGTTTGTATCATTTATTTCCTATTAGACATAATGGTTATACCAATGTATTTCATTTAATTGCTATTCCAGCTGAAGTTACAATATTTTTTGTATGATTTTTTAAAAATTTTTATTAATAATGTACTTGTTTTATTATGATTACATCTTAAGTTCAAGATTTCTTCAAACTGAGTTATAGAACTAATTATATGTTCTAATGAATTCTCTATTTTCCTACTGTTAATAACATATCATCAGCAATGAGTTGAATCTTTAGTTCAAAATCTTTTTTTTTTATTTTGATATCATTAATGTTCTTATTGGGTCTAATACTATTAGCAAAGGCAAAGGATTCTAGAGCTAATGCAAAAATTAAAAGTAATAATGGATAGCATTGTTTTGTGCCTTTTTGTAATTTAAAGGAATAAGAAAGAAAAGAACCTATTTTAATATAAGCAAGAGAGTTATTGTATAACTTAGAAATTAATGCAATTAACTCACGTTAGGAAATTACACATTTTAAGTGTTTTAAACAGGTACAACCAATTAACACAGTTAAAAGCCTTATCTAAATCGAGACTAATGATAGAAAGTTCTTTTTTATTTTTATTTGCATAGTCTATTAATGTATGCATTCTTATTATATTATCACGTATATGTCTATTTAAAATAAACCCAGTTTGATCACTGTTAATTAAAATAGGTATAAGTAGATTAATTCTGTTACCTAAAATGGACATGTACATCTTATAGTCCACATTTAAAACTGAAATGGGTCTATGATGAGCATTTTGTAGAAACCTTATTTTGTGTTAAAATAGGTGATGTAAGGGAATATTTCCATGATAGGGAAGGCTTCAGTAGTTGTTTTTATTTCTCTATAAACCTTATGTAATAGTTTAACTGCATCATCTGGTAGTACTTTATATAGTTTTGGTATAAGACCATCTAAGCCCGGTGCCTTATTACTTAACTTTTTTTATTTGATCTTTTATTTCTGTTAAAGTAAATGGTCTATCATTTTTTTATTTGTTCACTTATTATTTTATTATTTATATTTTCCCTTAGAAAAATTTCAACTACATCATTATCTAGGCTATTTGTATTATTGTTTATATTTCCATAAAGTATTTTAAAGCCCTTAAGAATATCTTTAATATCTGTTCATCTTCCTTTTTTATTATTTATGTTATAATTTATTTGATATGATTTAGTTTATTCATTTTCTTTGATCTAAGAGCAAGTTTATGCAAGCTTAAAGGGTTTACTGAATATGGCTGAAGTTTGCTGAAACTTATGATTTAAAATTTCAACATATTTTGCATTTAAGTTTTTAAGTTTAGACTGACTGATTGTATCATTTTGTTTTAAATTTAACTTTAATGTGTTGATTTTTGGCCTGTAGTATATTCAATTCTTTGTCCCATTCTATTGTTTTACTAATATACCACTTTGTAACTCTTCCATTTAAGTAAGCCTTTAGTGAATCCCACAGAACAATGTCAGATACTTCACGATCCATGTTTATTTCTCTTTAGCAAACCAATTCTTGAATCCTTTTATTTAAATAATGTATGTCGGTAATCTCCTGTGATGTAATAAATTGTCAATTTGTAAAATAATATTAAAGGTTTTGCATTATGGTCTGATAATGTACATGAAACTATTGAAACTTCTCTCATATGTGATAACAGATTGTTTGAGAGAAAACTTTTATCAATATTTGTTTGTGTTCTGTAGCTATAAGAATAATGGGTAAATTGAAGTGAATTTGTTTTCCTTATAGCTCATATAGATATATATATATATATATATATATATATATATATATATATATATATATATATATATATATATGTACACAAACACACACTATAAATTCATTAGATTTACAAAATTTATTAAGTGCTTGGCTGAAGATGCAATTCTCAGCTTTTTATCTACAGTGGAATATTTGTCTGATACAATACAATTAAAATCACCAGCTATTATGACTTCAGCTTTCATGTAATAGGCTAGAATGTCTAAGTAATTTTTTTTGCATCTTTAGCTCCAACCCCTGGAATCCACTAAGAGTTCACCAATGTATACAGTTTTCTCTTCCACTCAATTATAACGATGCTTAACATACCGTTTTTATCAATATAGGTATATTTTACTTTAGGCATTACTGGTGAGTTCTTCCATAAAATGAGGGTGCCTCTTCTTTAAGCTCGAATGCCAGAACCTGCTAAAAACAAATAATTCTTTAATGAAAGTTTATTTACATCTTTTACTAAGTAAATGTGTTTCCTGTAGAAATACTATTTGAGCTTCATGTAATTGCAAGTATTTGAACAGACTCCCTCTCTTTACTGGATTATTCAATCCATTAATATTAACAGATATGCATTTAAAATCATTTATATAAAACATAAAAAACTGAGGTATAATGAAATCATATTATGTACAGAATGTATTATATGCTTTACATGTAACAATATGAAATATTCAGCTATGAACAAAACTTTTGAAACAAATAAAAAAATTACCTAATGATATAACCCTAAAACATTCTACCATGGAATAATGTATTCCTAGTTTGTTGAAAAAGGTCATTAGACTAACAATGCTTAGCTCATGCTTCTGATTCATATTAATGTCCCTCATATTTTTAGTATGTATCATCTTAAAAAAGCCTGTCAGTGAGTTATTTTGAATAAGGAAAGTTAAACAGGTGTTCAGAATCTTTATAAGTTCTGACCAAACCAAATATCTCTACAATCATCTTTCCCTGTACCTCACAATATCTCCCTGATCTACTATAGGGAGGAAGTCAGTTTTATTTTCATATTTATTAATTTATAGGTCAAATAATTTATATATATTTTTTCTGTTTTCTTTACTATGTGTTAAGCTGTTCATAGGATCATATGTTCATAAATTAGTGCCAGGTAAACTGCCCCTGTAGGCCATTCCATGCCCAGCCAATTACACCATGTGAGAATCAAACCCTGCACTTTATGCCTATAAAGGTAAACACCTTAACCTCTGTGCCAACCTCCCAGCTTGTGGTAACTGTCCTTGTCCATTTCAAAAAGAAAGGAAAACAATGGTTGCCTGGGCCTCAATGGATTCACCAGAATGATCCTGGAGGATTCCTTCTGAATCTTCAGAATTGCCCTGGATATCAGTGGAAAGGGTGGAAAAGCATACAGGGATATTCCTGTGCATGGAAAAGAGTCCCAGAGCAGAATCTTGCCAGCTGATTGTTCAGAGAGGAGACAAAGAGATCTCCTTGAGGAACTCCCCCCAGATAGATCAAATCTTAGAAGAACCCCTGATTTAGTTTCAATTCGTGACTATCTGCCTTGGTCCTACTCACCCTGCTTGCCACACAATTTTGCTATGACAGAATGTAAGATGCCTATAGAGTAAGACTGCATTGCAAAGATATATCCCAAGCTAACATGGCTAGTCTGCGAAAGGGATATGACCTGATGCCCACCCGTTTACTGATGTACCACATGATTTTGGTAATGACTGCTTTGGAACAGAAATGGAGAAGAACAGACCTGGATTTAAGGATATCTGTTGTGTCCACCAAATGATTTCTCTTCTGATATACCCCAGCACTGAGGCTTGAAAAGACAAAAGGTGTTGGTGCTGGGACCAAAGAGACTTCAGGTACCACTGTATCTTTCTCATGTGGAGTCTTACCAGGGTATCATGAGAATGAGAGAAGCCATGACACTCAAAATCCTGAGATAGTCCTTCGCAGTGGCCAAAGTCTGAATGGAAAACCTTAGAAATGTTTTTCCTGTGGAAAAAAAGCTCTTTGAACTGAGGTGTCTAGCTGATATCCCACAAATACAATCCTGTGTGAAGGAGTCAAGAAAGACTTTTTAATGTTCTCATGGAATCCCAGCTAGTCCAAGATATTCCACTCAAGACAGAGATTTCTAACACTTTGAAACAGACTCTGTAAAGATAAGCAAGTCATCTAAATATGGAAAAAATGTGGATATCCTGTAGACTGCAATGAGCTACAACTGGAGCTAGGCAATTTCTGAACACTCATGGTACAGTGCATAGTACAAAGGGTAAGGCACAGAACTGAGAATGTGATCCAGACATACAAAACCTTAAGAAACAGTTGAAGTCTAAATGAATAGGGATGTTACGATAAGCATCTTTTTAAGCCTAATGTTTCCAGGAAACTTGAAAGAGGAAAAAGAAATAATAGGTTGTGAAGTGACATAATTTTGAATCTAGACTGGACACTATCACGAACAGGTTAAGAAAAAAAAGATCCAGAGCTGGTCTGCAAACATTTTCTTTCTTTGGCACCAGGAACATCCTTAAATAAAAACTCTTCCCTACCTGAAAGGGAGGAATTTGTTCTGTCACTCCTTGGTGCAGCATATGATGAAGAACCGGAGGAAACAAAAGGAGGATGAGGAATGACCTCCTGAAAGGAGGAATTTCCTCCCTCTGCCATCTGTAACCTTGATGAATGAGCTTCAGAACTCATCTATCTGAAACAATCTGTTGCCAAAGAGAAAATGGCAATAAAGACTTTCTGGAAGAAAAAAGGGGCCAGGGTTGGAGGGGGTCACAAGATCGCTTGAGTAGTCATTCAGACTTGTTGGACAGTCCTTGAGGTTCCAGCCTTTGTTTTTTTGGAACCCTCCTTCCATTTCTTCTTAAACTTCTATTTACCTATATTTTAATGAAACTGTTTATTCTTGTTTTTGCCAAAACTGGACGAGAACTTACAAAATCCCTTAGAAAACTTGGAAAAGGAGAGCTGAAAAATCTTAGTGATTCCTTGGATCAGCTTACCCCTTTCATCACACCTTTAGATCACCTCTGCAACAAAGGGGCCAAATACAAAATCTCTATCCAAAGGGGAATAACATCATCTGCATACCTCTCAACCTAGAAACATCAAAAATCTGGACAAGGCCCATGAAAAATAAGTACAAATCTGTACGCTGATTAACAAAAAATTTGCATGCATAATTATGCAACTCCACCCACTCCAATGGAATTGTGGGATACCAATGTTCAGATGCAAACTGAAGAACAGACAACTAAAATATGGCACCAGAATCCCCCTCCTGCCATTCCAGTGTCCCATTACCTGGCAATTTTGCCCCATTTACCATAAACACTAATGTGTGCATACTGCTTTACTTCTACAATGATTATTTGGATTTTATTTTTACATTTTATAGCACAATGCACACACACTAATAGACATCCGCTAAACAAAGCAAGCAATACTGTCTCACAATGAAAATAGACTTAGCATTAAAACTTCTCTGCCCTTGAAACTCACATTCATTGAAACCCACACCACATCCAAAGAAAATGCATCTGGCCAGTGGTGAATAAAGATCACCTTTAGGCTGTTTTCAAAATCATAGACCCCTTGCACAGAAAACAAAAAAACATACATATGTTCTTTGATACACCTTCCTGACTTTATTAAATTATATTCCTTTTATAATGCAGCACACTTGTTAGACTTAGAGCGCATTTTAAATTTATTGTTTGAACATTTTTCAAGTAGGCAATGAAACAAAATGCATGAACCAATAATGACAAAACTGCCCAATTCAGAACATTTCCATCATAAAAGTCTACTTACACATATACACACACAATATATATATATATATATATATATATATATATATATATAAAAATATATATATTATATATATATATATATATATATATATAATAGAATGACAGTAATGTAAGCCATAGGCATCTTGCACAGCTTCTCACACTTATTTTCAATTTCAGTTTTTTTTTTGGGGGGGGGACGGGACGACAAAAGGCCAAAAACCAGCCACACATTTTAAACTTTACTTGTATAATTTTGGAAAGTTGCTAGAAAAAATGTTATATTACCACCATGCATTTCACTGCCAAGTCTTGAATCCAGGACCCTGTGCAATATAGTCAGAGCAACATACCACTATGTCAAATCAGCAATTTCCTGAAAGATAGGAAGACTGAAACTTAAATGGCTATCATTTAGTGAATGCAGTTCTCACTTCTCACCATAGCTCTCACCTCTTAGCACAAAAAACCTAGACAAAGCCAATAATGGGGGAATACTGCCCCAAAATAGGGACCATTGAAATACTGATCTTATAAACTTAAAAAATTGGTAGAATACCATTTATTTTCTGAAGATTATGAAGTCTGAAATTCAAATGTCTATCATTAGTGAATTCAATCCTTCACTGATTTGCCACAAAAGTCCTAAAAAACACAGATTTTATGAGGAACAGAACAAAAATATGAGGCATAAATTCACAAGTGGTGGTGGCTATGGACTTTAGGCACTTCTCACCTGTACCCAAGGTACAGGGTTTGAGCCTAAGTACCTGTAACTACCAGGTGTATTTCACCTGGGGCATTTTCATTGCACAGACAGAGCATACAGTATCCTAACCTCTAGCTATACTATATCCCCACACAAACATACAGGCACACACACACACACACACACACACACACACACACACACACTGACCTTATCTATCAGCAATGCTGCTAGTAAAATAAAATGCTCACTGCTGTGTGGCAAAACCCAGTCTACACCTGGATCTCTGTCTTATCCACAAATCACATGAGAGACTTACAGACATTATGTATGACTGCAAAAAGAAATATCACATTACAGAAATTGTTAGATGTTTCTACTCAAAATTATTAATAAGACTGAATTAAAACTATCTAAATTTATCTGGTCAACAAAATCTATTTGAATCGAATATTCAACACCATTAGCTAAATGTAGTATTTTGTGTTCTCAGTGCATTCTGTATTGTTTCTTTCTAATAGTTTAGTGAGTATACTACCCCTTAAATCATCCTAGATTTATTCACTTAGCCCCTTAAATATCTCAGATTCATACATATAGCCCCTACTTCTAATAGTCTGGAGCATGTGATGTTCCCCTTAAATCATTACAGATTCATGCACATGACCATACAGTTTAGATACTCTTAGCCATACAGCAAACAGTATTCACTTGTTTTCATCTGACAAACCCAGCTTGAATAGTTGTTTACTTATTCTGTGAAACTCTAGATTGACAAATTATAGTGCAACATATAAATTCAGCCCATATGAAGTCCATATGTTCCCAGTCTCTTAATACTTTCTACATTAAGCAGTTTTGCAACTGCCTTATTCTCAAAGATGATTTCTTTCTCAGCACAAATGACTATCTGTGAAAGATTCAAATATTTAATGGAGAATCCTTTTCACATAATAGCACTGACAATGAACAGCATACACTTCCACCATCACCCAAACAGCAGCATTCTAAAATGTTATCTGCTAAAACACATCTGTAAATAAGAGTCACCATAAGTAACAAAAATGCCTTAGTGATAGGTGACTCTATAATTACCTCTCAACCTCAGCACAAGAAATATGGACAAAGCCTAATATAATGGGTGGGGTATGTGCAACAGCCCTTAAATAGCGACGCATTTTAAATACTAAACGTAGACAGTTGCTATCTTGCTATGATAACATGATTTGAGTTAACATGTGTTTTCTGAAGGATATGAAGTCTAAAACTCAAATGTATGTCATTTCAGTGACTTCAATGCTCAGTGGTCTGTCAGAAAAGCACAAATTAATGAACATACCAAAAATATGGACAGTTGACAGCTATACACATGATTTAAAAATAAAGTCCCGACATATGGGTAATAAACAGGAGCTCCAAGAAGATTACATATCATCAACAGCACCTCCCCAGCATAAACCAAACTGGCAGGATTGTAACACCGCTCTATACGTCAGTCTCACCTAAGCAGGTGTAACCAAGTAAACGGAAATGAGTATTTAAAATGAAAGCCTAGCTGCATGTCACAAAATCAAATAAGGCCGAGAGTGAGAGGAAAAGTCAAGCTTTGGCACTGATTGGAAAAGTGGCCAGAGTTACCCTTTTCTGGCGAAGGTCTTAACAGAAAATGATAACAGAAAGAAACATAGATCATGAAGACAGGAGATAGGTGGTAAACGTTTCTAGCATGTATTGCTGCATTTCTCAACTTCCTACTACCACACACACACACACACACACACACACACACACACCTACCTGAAATGTTCAAAAGAATAAAATACCTTCAAAACAGCACGATAAGATACCTCAATTCAAAGCAGTCCAGACTCCAGCACACTCACTCAAGTAGCTCTGCAGTACTTCCAGCCAGCATTCAATTCCCGCTTGCACTCGCAGAAGTAAACAGTCCTTCCTGGGCAGGGCAGTTCAGTTCCTCCATCCAGCCAGCATTCAATTCCCGTTCGCACTCGCAGAAGTAACCAGTCCTTCTTGGGCAGTTCAGTTGCTCGTCCTTCAGTTCCCGCTTGCACTTGCAAAAAATTCAAAATCCTTCCCGGCCAGCAGAAACTGGAAATGTGTGCATGTGAGCCCTTGATCTCAATTCCGACAGGCTAACGAAGCTGACGTCATTGCGCACACGATGACGTCAGCTCAAAAAGCTGAAAAAATAAATTTAAAAATAAGCTGGGAAAATCGGAAATGAAGGAGTGCCACTCAGGAATTGTGGCACTCCATTATTTGGACCCCAAAACTCGGTAAAAAACGAGTAATTCGGTATGGTTGGGAGGTATGATCATCTAGGAAGTTCTTTTTTTTTCAACGAGAAACATTTTTATTAAATTATTATATACGGCACAGACCATGTTACATTTAAATAAACGAAAATAAACCACAGCGAGACTATCACACTTGCAAACATTATACATTCCAAACCATGGCGATACAACTGTAGCTGCACACATTATACATCACTTTTAACATATCCAGTCATTGTTAGTCAACCATTATATGGCTCATTCAAATCCTGCTTTCTTTAAAACCTTGCTCCTCATTTGCATGTACTGAGCCCACATCTCCCATTTTTCCTGTGTAATTTGCTCCGACCCTTTTCTACAGATCCCAGTTCCAGCTGTTTTATCTCTGTTACTATCTTCGCTTCTTCGCTACTTCTAGTAAAGTTGGTTTAGACTTTGATTTCCATTTTCTAGTAAATGCTTTTTTTTAGCATCCATCATAATTAGACTCAGCAAGGCCTTACTATCTCTTAGGCAATTCCAATTCTGTATTATAGCTCAAAAAAATTATTTCCATAGTTACTCTAATTTGCTCACCCAGCATCTCCAACTGAGTAGTCTGCAGGGAAGCTTTAAAGTCTGCCAATTCATTACACTCCCAGAAAATATGTTCCTAGTTACCTCTTTCTTCCCCATCACACGTCCAATACTTCCTGTCTAGGTGAGGAAAAATTCTTTGAAGGCTGCTTGGGGTTTAAAAATACCTAAGTAAACACGTCCAGACAAAGATCCTAAATCTTCTAGATTTTGTTGCATATTTGGGAGACATACATATATCCCCCATTGTTTCTTCGTGAATTACTTATCTAATCTCTCTTCCCAATCCTTCCTAACCTCCTCTGATTGATTCTTATAGTTATCATGCAATATTTTAGATGCTCGACTAATTATTCTTTCTTAACGGCAACTTCTGTTCTAGATTCTAATAAAACTCTACCAGTGCTGGTCTTTCATTTAGACCCCTCTATTTCTTTCTCTTTGCCTATACTCTTATATCAATCATTGCTATGGAAGGCAATCTCTAGTCTGCAGTCCAAATAAGTTCTTGGCATCTTTCCATTCTATTACCTTTGCCTCTCTAGTTATTTGCTCCCAGTACCGTGATTCCTTTACCAGTTTTCTCCAATATATTCCCGCCCCCTCTTGCCTATTGTCTGTATCCCTAATTGCAGTCATCCCTATCAGCAGAATCTCCTTTCTCCATTCCTGTGTTGGCTTAGTTCTTAGAAGACCTTCTGCTACTTTATGAATATAATATTCTGCATGATTATTGTTGTTCTACTTAAAGGTCTGCATCCAACTTCTCAGTCTCTCCCTGTTACTTGAGCTTTCCACTGTTTCATCATCTCTTTCTACTTTGAATTATAGTTTTCTGCTTGTGCTATGTATAGGAGCCTTAACTGTGTTGCTCTGAAATACCCATTTCAGGTAATCCCAATCCACCCTGTTCTACTGGAAGAATAAGCTTATTCTACTTGACTCTTGCCGTCTTCCCCTCCCAGATAAAATCTAAACTCTTTATTAATTGCCATCCAAAACTTATCCTCTGATGACAAAATATGTCTGACCCGTGTATAAGACTAAAGGGACTAAAAACACTTTAACTGCTTGTATCATACTATCAATATCCATATAAAAGAGCTTCCATTTTCTCAGTTTTTTTCTTGGCTGCCACACCAATCATCTGGGAAGTTCTGAGAATGCAGCCATGCAAATCTCTTCAAACAAGTATCAGTGGTCATAGACCTGAAAGACATACCAACACAGTCATACACACAGTGTAAAAAATGAGCAGCGAGAAAAATAACTAAATTATGTAAAGCAGATTTTTTTCTCACAAGAAGAAAGTGCAGGTAAAACATTCCTCATACTTTCAAAATTAGCCAGACTAAAGTTTACCATGAGTCTGACAATTCAAAATTCTGAAAATGAAAGTTGTAGAAAGATGCATGTTTTTCACGTCCTTATCAAAAAGACATAGGATTGGAATTATGTTTAGCAGCAGGGGGATCAACTAAAGCTATAGCTGCTGGGTCAGGTTTGGGAACAGTGGATAAAACTTAGTGAGGAACTTCATATATCCTATCTGACTTTACGGCAGTTGGCTGACTATCAGGAAAATTACAGGTGGTAACACACACATTCTCTAAAGCAGACAGAACAGGAGGAATGGATGTAGGTTTAGGTAGTTTTTACAAACTCACAGCATTTTCTGAGGAATTGAGAAACTTCATTGTTCTCTCACTATAAACACTGGCATACTCTAGCAATAGTCTCAAAGAAAGAGAACCCCCTCTACAGACAGAATCCGAAATTGAGCTGTCCATTGTGTCTGAATCAGAAATCTGAGGGGAAAACCCCATATCTGTCCCTTCGTCTTCCTGTTCAGATTCAGAATCTTGAATCTGTTCAGGAAGGGAGGTATTCCTCTTTCTTCTACCAGAAACTACTTTACAAGAAGGATCAACAGCCTGAATTAATCCTGAGCCAGACACTGTAAACTGCTCCTATCTTAAGGAAATTTGAACAGGAGTACATACAAGATTAGTTTTCCTTTTCTTTTTGACAAGAAAATTGAAATGGGGCCAACCATGTTCCTAAGCAGAAGCTTTCCCAGGTATGGGCATAGCATTCAGACACAAACAGGGAGGTCTTCCTTGTTCCCTCTCTTGGGACTGACAAGACTGTCTCTCCCTTTTCCACTGAGGGGACATGACTAATCCCAAGTCCATAGTGACTGTAGGTGCAACACTACAGGGATGCAGGGTAAAAGATGAATGTTTGAGGTACAATAAATGGCCACAGCAGATTCACTCACTTGCAGCTGAGGAGAATTGCTAGCCTGCTGTGGTGGCAAAGGCTGTTTACTTAAACTTTTCGTTTTGTGGTTGAAAGAACAACAGACTGTGGAACTGGTAGTCTGCTTCATGGTCAAGCCAAAAATGGTGCTCTTTCCCACAGAAGACGAGCAACAAATGCTGGTAAAAAGTAAAAGTCATTAAGTCACCTTTTCATAGAAGAAAACACAGTAAAAAGCACTTTAAAACACTTTGCCAGCCCCCAAGAAAGTAAAATAAACACAATTTCTCCCCAGAAAGAAATGGTTGTGTTATTTTACACAACTTTTAAACTGACAGGAAAAAAGCTCTCCAATTTAAAAGTACAATACAGTCTGACAGTCCATTAAAACACAAAACTCCTAGCTTTAAAATAACTTTCTGGAAAAGGAAAGTGATAAAACTCAAACAATATTTAGAAAATGAAAGATTTCTCTGTTAAGGGAACTTATCTGCCCAGCAAAGGAACAGCATGAAGCCAACCAATCTTCTAAAGTCTTTAAAGGAGTGCACTCTTTAGCAGCAGTAAATATCTGAAGGGCTTGATGCCCAAACTTTATTTTCAACAGCTCAGCTCGAGCTGCCTGACAGTTTGGGAGCATGGAACATACCCTACAGTTTTGGAAGCTGGCTGGCTGTTATATCCCTGGCAGGATACAACCCATATAGCTACGGCTACTGCAGCAGTGATCAATATGATGAACATCTGCAGTGATGCAAATAACTCATCTCTGTACCCATGGGGAGGGGCAAGGGACCTCAGAAACACCCTTAGCTGTTGTGATGCTGACAAGGGCACAACCAACCCTCGTGGCTACCTGTGTGACGGCTCCCTGATTAGCTTTCATTAACATACAGTACTGGGTATGTCCCTCTTACCACAGAATAAACAGTCATTAACATGACAAGAAAGGGTATTATTGTCAGCAGACATGTGGGTAAAGAGATAAAGAAAAATAAATCGGAAATGGAATGCAGTCTGCAGTTCAGATAACATCTGTATGATACTGGGTGTCTTGCTGCTTCCTACAAAGGAAAATGTCCAACACCGAAACAGTCAAAGTACTTGTTAAATGGAATGCAGACTGTATTTGAGATAACTGGATAAGGGCAGTGGCTTGCTGTTTCTTACAGTGGAAATATCTGTAAACAATGGAGAAGTCTTAACATGTAGATACATACAAAGAAAGTATAGTTGTGAAATAGTACATGGCCTGCTTTTCACTGCTGAATTATTCTTTACAAATTTGGATATCCTGCTGAGGACAGAAACACCTGTCCTGCATAATAAAGCTTTAGCTCCTTCCATCCATCATATGTCCTTTGCCTAAGGCCTAGTTTACCTAAGTGACATACAAGCACCTAATCCTCAAAACAGAACTGCCCCAGCAGAAGCACAGCAACCCAAGAGGAGAAGTAACAACATGGGCATCAAGAAAGGGGAGGAAATAAGGACCCCTCAGCCACTGGGAAAGCCACAGAGAAACACAGGGGAGGGGGAAGGAGGGACAGACAGAATACTGTAACAGTGAGAAACTAGACATCCACTGTTAAAGTAAGACCTTACTCAACTATACTATGTCCTTCCTTATCACTGTTACAGTATTCTTTAGAAATGGGAGATTACAGAAGGTACAGGAGAGGATGGGAGGAGGACGTTATAGAGGGGCACTCCAATAAAACTCATAGCTTTAAAATATCTTGTGATAAAACACAAATGACATTTAGAAAATGGAAGGTTTTACTCCAAGGGAACTTGTCTGCCCAGCAAAGAAACAACACTATGCCACCCAAACCCCAGATATCCCATCCAACTTATAATGTTTAATAAAGATATGTACAGAAGACCAAGTAGCAGCTTCCAAAATGGATCTAGTATCCAGTCCCTTGGAAAAAAAAAACAACAGAAAAGGTTACAGCCCTGGTAGACTGAGGACAATGAGCACAAATAGAAGAAAGATGATTA
Source organism: Protopterus annectens (assembly GCF_019279795.1). Classification (NCBI taxonomy): domain Eukaryota; kingdom Metazoa; phylum Chordata; order Ceratodontiformes; family Protopteridae; genus Protopterus; species Protopterus annectens. The sequence continues at coordinate 108,666,861 of NC_056726.1, forward strand.
CTAAGAATAGTAAAAGGAAATGTCCTTAGAAATCTAGGAGGAGACGGTTTGTTTAGAAACAGTCAACCCCAATTTCTGAAATGGAAAGAACAAAAAGTTGCTCTGATTTCCTTACACTCTTAGTCTTATCTAGATAATATCCAAGTTGTCTATGCAGATCCAAAGTACGAAGGAGTGTCTCACTATCATTCCATGTAGAAATAAAAACAAAGGAAAATAGTTTGATTCAAGGACAAATCATTAACTACCCTGGGCATAAAAGAAGGATTGGCATGAACAGAAACTCTAGTTCTGTGAAAAGCAAAAAAGATGGAACTGCCATGAGTGCATGAAGTTCAGAAACCCTCTTGGTAGAAGTAAGGGCTACGAACAACACAGTTTTCCTAATACAATGCTGCAAAGAAGAAACTGCAGGTTCAAAAAGTGGCTGAATTAGTTTTTCAAGAGACCAAATTTAAGGTCCCAATAAGGTGGAAGAGGTTTTCTTGGGGGCTTAATATGAAGGATGTCTTTTAAAAATTGTCTGACTTCAAATTTAGAAGCAAGGAATGGATTCAAAGGCAGAGAAGCAGAAATGGCTGACAAATGACATTTAACAAATAAGTATGCCAGGCCAGAACTGAACAGCTCACACAAGTAAGAACCTTAGAAATACCCACAGAAAGTGGGTCCAGCTCATATTTGTGACACCAATCAGAAAATCTCTTCCATTTAGATATAGGAGTTTCTAGTAGTCGGCTTCCTGGTCTCCTGCAAAACCCAAAGAATGACCCCAGAAAACTGGTGTCTAAAAGGAATCAAAACCCTGTCACCCAAAGATTCACTTGTAGGTGAAGTAAATGCGGGTGAATGAGAGATCCCTTGTCATGTGTGAGAAGAGTCATCCTGTGAGTTAACTTGTAATGAGTGCCTCTGGCCAGATGAAAATGAATGGGAAGTCAGTGTCATCTAGGCCAAAAGGGAGTCACCAACAAGATTTTGTGACTCTCCCACATGATCTTGTGCAGGACTTTTTGTAACAGAGGAGGAAAAAGGGGGTAGACATAGAGAAATATCCCCATCCAGGAAAAAGACAAGGCATCCACTTTCCAAGCCAGAAGACAGAAGACTGAACAGAAGTAACAGAAGTTTGGAAGTTGTCTGTTCAGAGGGGAGGCAAAAAGATCTACTTCAGGAGTACCTCACTGATGTACAATGTCCAGAAAAACCTCCCTGTGAAGCATCCATTTGTGAGGATCTGTCCTGGACTTGCTCAGACTGTCTGCCACTAGACTGTGTTCTGATGGAATGTATACTGCCTGAACAGTCAGTTAATTGCTGCTTACAAAATCCCAAGCCTGAAGAGCTAACTTGCAAATAAGGTAAGATTTTGTACCCTCTTGCTTGTTTATGTACCACATAACTGTGGTGTTGCCTGTGAAAATTCTCAGAGGACCTGGAACCCAAAGGCAGTGCAAAGCATGAAGAGCCAGACTCAGAGTTCTCATATCTCTTTAAAGTTGATATGGTCTGCTTGTTGCCAGGAAGACCAAACTCTCTGGACCCTGATGCTGCTGGAAGAGGCTCTCCAACCCTAATCAGAAGCATATGTATATATATCTTGAGTGTGATGGGGAACCTGGAAAGGCAGGCCAGGATTGAGGGAAATGTAATGAATCCACCAGAGAAACTCAAGTTTGAGGCAAGGCAAAAGAGAGATGAGACAATCCACAGGATGACAGTGTTGGAAGCCAAACAGTTTTGAAATACCACTGAAACATTCTCATGTGGAGTTTGGAAAAAAGAACCATAGGAATGTTGGATGCCATGAAACCCAGAGCTCAAAGAAATTCTCTTGCAGAGGAAGAAGAGACTGAAAAACTGTCAATGAAAGGACCTTGGGAGGAGGAAACAAAGCCATCACTGGCAAGGTCTGAATCCTGCAACCCAGAAAAACATGGTTATGATAAGGTGCAAGAACAGACCTTTTGAGATTTAGAATAAATCCAACACTGCAAAGAGGCACAGTGTATTCAAGATCCTGAAGCAGGAGGTGTTGAAAGGGGGCTTGAATCAGAAGGTTGTCCAAATAAGGGAAAATCTGAACTCACTGAATTCTGCAGAAGACTACTGTGACGGGTCCCTACTCTGGGCCAGCAATTAAGGAGACTCAATCCTCACCACTGACTCCGATAAGGAATGGTCACTACAATCAAAGATGGATTCACACAGTATTTCCAAATGCAGCTTCCTGCAGCAAGCACAATTTTCATTAAGAACACACAGGAAGCACACTCCAGACCTGAGACTGGACTCTCCTTCCATCTCCAAACTCACACAAACCTCCACACTGACCAATCTGGAGTTATCTGTCCCCAGTAGCGGACACACCCTCTTGGATATTTGACATACACACACACACACACACACACACACACACACACACACACACACACACGAAAAGCTGGCACAGACTTACTAGCTGTGCCCTTTTCTGACCAGACTCTGAGATAATCATGCTGCCACCTGTCAGCTATCTTAAGGCCCTTATAAATGGTACTCAATTACACTGTGTAAAATTAATACTAATACAAATGGTAGGGTGTGACCAAAGCAACAAGGCTTTCAGGAAAGGCCACAATGTCACTAAAACAAGCATAAGTACTTTCAAGATGTTAAAAGTATTCTCTAAAGGACCAGCCACAATGAAAGGTATTGAAATATTTAATTATTATTTATTTATTGACATTTGTTGACCGGGAAAGTCCACTGGGCTTGAGACCCATTTTCAGTGGAGGTCCGGGAAGAAAAGCTTCAAGCTACATGAAAATCATTACATGAATTTGTAAGGAAACAATTACTTATAAAGCAAGTGAAATAATACAGAAAACTATCTAAACAGTATATATATTGTAAAAAGGCACAATACAGTAACAATGTAACATTAGCATGTAGAAAAATTATACAGTTAGAAATATTTAACAATATAGCTCAAATGTTTTTTTTTGGGGGGGGTAGGAAAAGGGAAAGGTAAGTGTAGTGGGAAGGCAGAATTAAAGAGTTAAACTTAAAAGTAAACTAGATATAGTTAGAATCTTATAACTAGGTGGTGTGAATATGTAGATTATAGGTAACATGTATTTAATGGTAGTAATAAATGCAGAAAGTGACAGAGAAGAGAAAATGTGTTAAGATAGTTGTATAGATGTGTGGACTAGGATACTAAAGATTAGGGATAACTCATATGGTGTAAGAGTATGACATATACAAAAGTATATTTGCTACATGAAACAGTTTTGCCTGATTAAGAAGGCTGTGGATATGTGCTGCATGTGCAGCTGGGGTTATACATGAAAATACTGAATACAATAAACAACAGAGTTTCAACCACAGATGTATGAAAAATAATACAGTTGGATAGCTTCTCACAGATGCAGAAAACAATACTAAACTATTACTGTTCCCTGACTGGTTACTAAAGCAAGCCAAGCTAATGTGTGCCAAGTGTCTTACCACAGCAAAAGTCAGATTATGCCTGCCTGTGTCTGTGTGGATGTGTGAGATATATAACCTATCAGAAATCTTTCCTGTCAGGTTCCAAAGTGCTGCTGTGAGAGTTCCAAAGAAACCAGATACAAATTAGAGAATGACATCACCTCTGGTCACCTGACTCTGGTACAATACACACACACACACACACTGCTTTGCTAAAATTTGTGGCAAAATCTGAAAGCTATAACACAATTTCAAACTTTCCACCCTTCCGGGGTTCTCTGACAAACATACACATTTTATCAGTTACAACAATACAACCTAATATACATGCATACATTCTTTCTGTCCAGCAGGACCTACTGCTGATACATTTTTAACACAAGTAATTTTACATACATATTTTTAACTCGCGCATCTGTACAAATCAGTGTGATAGTCAAACAACATAAAATTCTTTACAAAACTCCAGCTAGCTATGTTGGTATATTTAGACATGCACTGCCCTACTCTCCCTGGCACAGATGGTACTACCTCATAATGGGTTTACTTCAGAAGAATGAAAACCTACATGTTCGAATTCCACATTGCCGAGATAATACTGCCAAAACTGCAGAAAATTGGAAATTTCAAAGGGCGAATCCCATATAAGCGAAAAGGACTTACTGACGTCTAGTCAGTCACAGCACTATACAAGAGATATAAAAATGCCCTAGAATGAATGCTAAAGAAAAATCAATCTCTGAGTTGGTATATTTAAGTTGCAGGGGGTGTGGGGGGTGCAGGGGGGGCTTACCCTCCTGCAAAAACGTAGGAAAAAATAATTGCAGTCTTTAGCTTACCATGATAGTACCATGTCATCTTTGTATTACTGAGGCTACATACATTTTAGTGCAGACCGGTCTGTGAGGTAGTTTTGTCATAGAAACATGTAGTGCGGGATCAGAACTGAGTGTATTAGATTACAGTACTGTTACTTTAAGTTCATGTAGAATTATGGGAATTGTGTGTACTGGGACATTGTGATTGTGGTTTATGGTGAGTTATTTTAAGTCAGAAGTTACAAGAAAGTTTTTACTTTGATGTTTATAAGATGAGAAATTGATGGATTGGTCAGAGATATACTAGGAGCACTGTTTGGTTACGTGGGATTCAGAGTTTTAAATTTACAGTCTTTTGCAGCTTCTGCAATATCATCTTGGCAATGTGGAATTCAAACATATCAGTTTTCGTTTTTCTGAAGTAGACCCCTCATAACATCACATCCCTCCTTTGAAAACTCAAGCTAGTTTTTCAAGTGACCCTGGAAAAACATTGCTTAAGAGAAATGGGCCTGTCTGGTAAACATTAACCTGTACCTTGTCTTGAAAGCTCATCTGCTTTGGTATTGCTGACCCCACCACAGTGCTGAAATGTCATGTCATATGTCTGCAATGCTAGGCTACACCTTAATAATTTGGCATTTTGCTGGCTGCCACGATGTGGCCATGTTAAGGGATTGTGGTCTTTAACCACAGTGAATTTCCTTCCATACAGATAGGGCTGAAGTTTCTGCAGTGCCCATACTATGGCTAGACATTCTTTTTCTACAGCTGCATAACATTCCTCCTTGGGTTGGAGTCTATGGTTGAGAGAAACAACTGGGTTCTCTTTTCCCTCTGAGAAAACCGGGCTGAGTACAGCCCCACCCTATGATTCAAAGCATCCTTCTGCACAACAAATGCTTTGCTGTAATCTGGACTGGCTAACACGGGGGGGGTCCTCCCAAAGCCCCTTTAAGCTTCTGGAATGCCTGCTCACAGGCTGGAGTCCACACTACCTTATCTGGCCTGTTTTTCCTTGTCAGGTCTGTGATCACCAGATCCCCCTCAAACTCCTCCTGCCACCCACTGCAAATACTCAGTACCAGGGCCTCCTTATCATGGTAAGGCTTCATCATGCTAACATGGTACAATTTGTGCCCCTGCCTCATGCCTAGCAGGTTCACCATGTAACTTGACACCACTGACCTTCCTTACCACTTCGAAGGGTCCCTCCGAAGTTGCCTGAAGCTTACTGTGTCTAATAGGAATGAGCACCATAACCTACTGTCCCACAGCATACTCTCGGGCTTGAGCATTCTTGTCATACCAGACCTTTTTCTGCTGTTGGGCTCTTGCCATGTTCTCCTGGGCCAAGCCAATGAGCTCCCTAAGCCTTGTCCTGAAGTTTAGGATATATTCCACAACAGGCTACTTATGGGATTCACACTCACCCTCCCACTCATCAAGAGTCAAATGTAAAGGTCCCTTCACCTTATGCCCATATAGCAACTCAAGGGGTGAAAAACCTGTGGATTCCTGTGGTACCTCTCTATATGCAAACAGCAAGCCAGGCGGTTTGACATGAAATTGGTTCCTCTGTCAGTCAATGTTTCTCTCGGAAAACCTACCCTGCTGAAAATCTCTAACAAAGCACTTGCCACCTTCTCTTCCTTAACAGAGGACAGAACCACCACCTCAGCATAGTTAGTAGCATAATCTGCTACCAAAAGGATATACTTCTTCCCTGTGGAACTTGGGGTACTCAGAGGCTCCACAATATCCACAGCTACCCTCTGAAACAGCTCCTCAATCACAGGCAAAGGCATCAAAGGAGCCTTGACCTTGTCTCCTGCCTTGCCTATCTTTTGGCACTGCTCACAGGTCCCGCAGTACCCTGTTACATCCCTTGCAATTCCAGGCCAATAAAAGTTCTGTATAATACGTCTCTTGGAATGCTTTATGCCCATATGACCTGCAAAAGGAATGTCATGGATTATGGCTAGAAGTGCCAGATGGTAGGCTCCGGGCACTACCAACTGCTGTATTTCCTCACCCTCTAGCCCTCCCTGAGGGGTCCACTCTCTATACAGTAACCCTTTGTTCCAGTATACAGTCTCCCCTTTTCCTTGAGAATTACATGCCACCTTAGCTACCTCCCTCAAGCCTCATAATGTAGGGTCTAAAAGCTGAGCCTGTCTCATTTCTACTTTTGTGACCCTTCCCAGCTCCCTTTCCACCGGAAACCTAGTCTCTTCTGACAGATGTGCCGCACTGTCAGCCTGGGTACTACCACTCACCTCTGCCCTTGCAGTCACCCTGTCCACAGGAACATCTGTACCTACCAGCATCTGTGGCTCACTTTCAGTCTCACTACTACTGGGTAGCTCCCTCCCTGAAACAGTCACCTCATTAGCCCCAGCTTCAAGTGTGGGGTTTATCTGTGTCTCCCCCAGGCAACCTGACCCACATGCCTGTCTCCAAGCCTGACTGTGTGTGCCTGTATGCACACAAGGTGCTTTATTATCAAAATCATTCCCTATTAAAACATCTGCACAGATATCTGCTTGTTTCATTTTCCACCCTCCCAGTCAAGGTGAACCCTGGCCAAAGTTATTTGGAATGGGGTCCTTCCTAAAGCTCTGACTGTTACGGATTGCCCAAGCAAGTACTGCTCCTTTTTAACCACTGCAGGCTTCATCAATTATGTCAGTGGGCTGTGTCTCTCTCAGCAGTGGCCTGTCTTCCATCCACTAAGACAGACTACAAACTTCAGTGATAATTTGGTACCCTCGTTGTCTCCAGACAAGTTACCACAGGCATGCTGTTATTCCCAATTGCGGGTTCCTTCATCTTTTGTTCCCCACCTTACCTCTGTATGCTACATGGCCCCTCTGGTTACATTTAAAACATCTAACCCTTGGCCCTGGCCATGTAACTGAACTAGTGGCTTCCCTGTTACTGGTGTACTCTCTGTTGGGGTGGTTTAGGCTGCCCACCATGGGTTCCTCTATAACCATGTGCAGCACTGGATATCCCCTTCTTGTGGAGCGATGCCCTGCTTGCTAAGCAGAGATCCCCTTTCTCCCTAGTTCATTTGCAGTTATACTCCCTATCTGCCAACCAGATTCTCATGTCCTCAGGAAAAGTGCCAAGGGCTTGTTCCCTCACCAAAAGGTCCGCCGGCCCTTCAAAAGTGGTGACCTGACACCCACTCACCCATCAATGAAAATAAGTGCTTAGCTCAGCAATATAATCACATACACTTTCATCTGCCTTGCGTCTATGCTTACAAAACTTTTATCTGCAAGTTTCAGGTGTTAACTTAAAACGTTCCAGCAAACATTGCTTTACTTTATCATAGTTTAAACAATCAGTATCAGACAATTTAGAAACAGCAGTTACAGCTTTACCATGGAATAAGTGGGTCAGGAACCATACCCAGAACCCTTGGTCAACATTCTACTGATTGTATACCCTTTCAAATACATGAATAAAGCTATCAAAATCATCACCCTCTGTAAACTGTGGAAGAAATTTACTGACCTTTATTGGTTCTGAGGTTCGGTTATTCTCTTCCTCATTACCTCCAAAACCCTGCTGAAGAGTCAGCATCTCTCTCTAATGTTGGCGCTGTTTCTCATTTTCTTCAGTCTCCAAATGTCACAGTCTCTCTTCTGATTTTAACTCCATCTGTTCTGTCTTTTCTTCAGCCTCCAGGTACCGCAGTCTCTCTGCTGATTCTAACTCCATCTGTTTCTCCAGTCGTTTGGCCTCCAGTTCAAGTCTCTAACTCCAAACAGATTTTAAAGTCCTCTGAGGAAGAGCTGAACTGCCCTCTTTCTGAACACTGCACATTCCCATCACCAGACTGGTTGTCTTCTGGGTCGCTGTTCCATGCTGCAGCTGTGACCAAAGCTGAAATAATTTCCTCTTTAGTCAAGTTGGCATGCACCTATCCTTTGGTTTCACACACCTTGGCCAACTGGTTCTTTGTCAGCTTGCTATAATCCTCTGCTGATATCCTTGCCTGCTTTGCCTGACTAAACTAAACTAACAAAAATAAATAAAACTGCTGTGAAAATGAAACTCTGTGTGTTTACCTTGTGGATGCTGAGAGTACACACACATTCAGAGACAACTGGCCACCAGCTACTTAAATTCAATTAATATCCCACTCAGCTGCGTCCAATATGTGAAAGGTCCGTACTCCAGGCCAGCAATCAAGAAAACCATCTTCACCACTGACTCCAATGAAAGGACGATCACTAAGAGCAAAGGTTAATTTACACTGTATTTTCAGATGCAGATTCCTGCACCAAGCACAATTTCCCTTAAGAGCACATGGGGAGCATAGTCTAGACCTGGGGCTGGACTCTCCTTCTCTTTCCAGACTCACACAAAACTCCACTTTGGTGCTCTGTGTCCTTGTTTCCAGTAGCTGACACACCCACTTGGATATCTGAGTTTCACACATACACACCTAGGAAAAGCTGGCACAGATTTACTAGCTGTGTTCCTTTATTATCAGACTCTGAAGTAATCATGCTACCACCAGTCAGCTACCCTAAAGCTCTTACAAAGGGTACCCAATTATACTGTGTAAAATTAATACTAATACAAATGGTAGGGCGTGACCAAAGCAGCAAGGCTTTCGGGAGTGGCCACAATGTCACTAAAACTAACATAAGTACTCTCAAGATGTTAAAAGTATTCTCTAAAGGACCAGCCACAATGAAAGGTATTAAAATATTTAATGATAAATAATAAAACAGAAAACAGGAGAATACTGAATACAGTAAATGACAGAGTTTTAAAATTAATACAGTTGGACAGCTTCTCACAGATGCAGAAAACAATATTAAACTATTCTCACTAAATGTCCCTGACTGACTAAAGTACTTAGTAAAGCAAGGTAAGCTGATGTTTGTTGAGTGTCTTACCACAGGAAAAGTCAGATGATATCTGTCTGTGTCTGTGTGGATGTGTGAGACATATATATTCTGTCAGGTTCCAAAGTGCTGCTGCAAGAGCTCCAAAGAAACCAGATGCTGATTAGAGGATGACAAACCTCTGGTCACCTGTTCTGGTACAATACACACAAAGAGCTTTGCTAAGATCTGTGGCAGCATCTGAAAGTTATAACACAATTTCAAACTTTCCACCCTTCCAGGGTTCTCTGATAAAGAAAGAAAAAAAAACTCAGTTTGAGACCTTCATACGTGTGAGTTCAAAAATGCAGTGTAGTCATAAAATCCAGGAAAGTTTATTGTAATCCACTCCATCGAGTGCTTTCGTCCCTCCACACTTTAACACTGGGACTTCATCAGAACAAAAATAGTATAAATACAACTTCCTTATAAACCCTACCCAATTAACTAATATTGTCAGCCCATCAACATTTAAAGATTTATTTTACTATAAAAACTTTAAAATAAAATTGTCATAATACTTTTATACACCCAAAACAATTCTTGTGTCTTATGCTGATAGAATTATATATGCATACACACATGTATTTAAAAATAACAATATGTATAATTTTTCTCTGATAAACACACACTTGTATAATTTTTCTCTGATAAACATAGACATTTGATCAATTACAACAATACAACCTAATATATATGCATACTGTTGATCCATTTTTAACACAAATAACTTTACAAATATATTTTTAACTCAAACATCTGTACAAATCAGTGTGACAGTCAAACAACACACAATTCTTTACAAAAGTCCAGCTAACCATGCTGGCATATGTACACATGTACTGCCCTACTCTCCCTGGAATAGATGGCACTGCCTCATAACATCACAACTACCACTGAGGCCAGACATTTGGTAAAGATGTTCGAAGGTGAAGAAGACCAAAAGGCAAAACAGAGAATTCACAATGTACAGAAGAAGCAGAGAAACATAAAAATTCCCTGAAACAGTGAGAATAGAAATTTGAAAGTAGGCATCCTTCAAATCCAGAGACACCAAGAAAGCCTGATGAAATAAAAGGGAAAACAGAGAGGAGAGACAACATCTTGAAAGACGGAACTTTCAGAAATGGAAATGTGTTGAGAAAGGGAAGATCTAGAATGGGCCCCCAAGAACCTTCCTTCCTGTGTGCCAGGAACATCCTGGAATTAAATCCTCTGCCCTGCTGAGACGGCAAACTGGCTGGATGGCTCCTCTGAACCTGAAAGTCTTGAAGAATTGAAAGAAAGTGAAGAAGCTGGCAATGGGGAGTTTGGGGGAATGCCCCAAAAAGGAAGGAGGGACTTCCAAACCATGAAATAACCATTTTGAATGACAGAAAGCACCCAAGAATCTGGGTTTATATTTTGCTAGACTGGAAAAGGCAGAGTCAATCTGAGGGAAAGTGGAATCTGGCAGAGGGGCACAAGAGACTGAATGTGAAATGGAGGAAGATTTGTCAGGAAAATGCTTCTGAAGAGAGTTGTCAGCAGCAGTCCCCCCGTGGAAGATCTCTTAGTCCTAGGAGGCTGGCTCTGCTGCCTCCATACAAAGGAAAATTTGGAGGGGCAATTTTTCTGATACTTAGGAACAAGAGTAAGGAAGATCTGCTTAAGATCAAGCATGACCTTCCTCTTGCAAGGTTTTGAAAAGCTCAGCTGAAGCACAGCCAAATAAGATTCTGGTGGTCTAAAGGACAGTCCAGCAAATTAGCCTTAACATCTTCAGGAAGGGACTGCAGCTACAACCAGAAATACTTCTTCATAACTGATCCTGATGCAGCCGCCCTACAGGAAGAATCATCAGCATCATAACCACATTTTATCGAGTGACAAGCTATTTGGGAAGCAAAGCACAAAAGGGATATGGTAGAAGACTTGGCTTCTGGATCAAGCAAATCAGACATAATACTCCAATTTGAGAAAGAAGAGCACAACTATAGTTATATGGGTCTGCTAGTTTATGTCCCTAAAAGCTAAGTTGGCAGGGGTATACATTTTTCCCATACCTGTCCATAACACCACTATCTTTGTCAGAAAGCAAAAGCTTGGCTAAGAGGACAGCAACTTAGAAGGCTTATCAGTAGCTAGGGAAATTGCTGCAAGGTCAGAAGGGCTTTTATATAAAAACTGCTGAGTTTTAGGAACTTCATACAGCCTGTCGGGTTTCTTTGGAGCAGGAGTCCGGGAGTCAGGAATCTATGAAGCAGAAGAAAAGGTGTCCAAGAGAGCATCCTAGACTGGAGGGACTGCTGAAGACCAGACTGAATCAATGTGTAAAAGGTCACACTACCTCGTCTGGATATCAGAAATCTGCGAACAATCCATTTAAAGTGTTCCATCATGTATACAATAGTATCCCCAGCACTATACTACCACTTTGATGTGTTTTTATGCTGCACCTTTAAGAAGTTAATTGTTAATTAACTGTAGAGATTAATTAAGATGCTAAAAATGTTTTGGTTTTCTTCTGATGAAGTTCTTTACTATGTGAATAGGATGAAAGCACTTAAAGGAATGTATTTTTTGTATTAAATATTTTTAAATATTTCCAATAGATTACAAAACACTATGAGATCCACACGGAGTTAATGCCCTCGCTGTTACAAACCAGTGGAATATCCAAATTTGAAGAATAATGACAAACAGCGTGAGCAAAACAATGAAGGAGTACAAAAATACCACCAACAGCTATTCAGCTAAAAAATGATGAACAAGACAGTTCGTTGTATTAAATCCTTTGTATAAAACATGATGATATAGATAAAAAATCCACATAGATGAAAAATGAGTAGGAATTTTATTGGTGCACCTCAGGTTAGCGCTTTCGGCATAAGCTTCTGACCTGAGTTATAAAATCATGTAAACTGTTTAAATACTTTGTAAGGCGGGAAAATACACTTAATTACATTAATTTAAACTTAATTGGCTAGTCAGACCATAGCCACTAAAATCCCATATTATACCATTTCCTACATGAATTTAAACTAATGATTTATGCAGTTATACTTGAGAAGCTTTTCTATATTTCATTTTACATAAAAACCATTATACAAAAATAATATAATTACATAATTGATACACTTTTACTTTACTTAAAAACAAATTACTTATCATAAACACAATAACTTAAAAACATTACATAAAACATGCATACTTCTTTAATGCATAATAGTATGCTATATATTTGTGATATAATAAAAACCTTTTATATTTCAATTTATTTATATATATAATGTAATATCAACATATTATATACCTACATATACAGGGAAACATATTCTCTATATGCATATGTCTAAATAATCCATTGGCATATAAATCTCAATTTCTTAATTTTTAATTTTCTCATTTTTAAAAAAGGTTTTATTGGTACTTTCCCATTTAGACCAGGGGCTCTATCAGCTCTTAACTTTATGATCCACGTTGTTTCTCTAGATTCAGTGAATGTGCTTATATCTCCCCCTCTAACATTAGCATATATTCTTTCCAAAATCCTAAATCTAAAAGAATGTTCAGGTCCACTATCTATAACATGCTTAGCCAAGGCATTAATAACTGTGCCCTTTCTAATGTGATATACGTGCTCCCGCATCCTATCCCTAAGGCTTCTATTGGTTTTACCAATATAGAATGCAGGGCACGTTATACACTGGGCCAAATAAACTACATTCTGAGACATACAATTCCCTGTGGTGAATGCTTTAAAACTTCCCAAACCTGTGGGATGAATAAATACTTCTTCTGTATCTATGAATGAACAGAAATTACATGAATTACATGGTGATGTTATATTTGGACCTTCAGGTTTCTCAAACTCATTTTCAGACCTATTACATAATAACCTCTTAAGGTTCTTCTTATTTTTATATATGAACCTCGGATTATCTCCTACCAGTGGCTTGATTTTAGGATCTGCTAATAAGATATGCCAGTGTGTTCTAATAATATCTTTGATGTTCCCTACATCAGATGTATAAAAAATAGGATAACCAATTACATTTCTTTTATCTACAGTGTCTTGTACTTCTAAGGGCTCTGGTACGTAATTCGAAAAATAAGGGGCGGCTACTCCACTTCTTAGTTGGTAAGAATCTATCATACTACCATCCAAGTCTAAATCCTTATAACCACGTTCTTTTAGCCTCTGTCTAAGGTCGGATAATTTTTCAGAATATTCTATATCATTAGGGGTATATCTTGACAATCTCATTGATTGCCCCCGAATTATGTTTCGATATACATACCCTGGATGCATACTTTCTCGATGAAGTAGCATGTTCTTGTGACATGGCTTTCTATATAGACCTGTATTAATCATCCCGTTTTCCAACCTTTCAACATATATATCCAAAAATGGCATTTTTACTGTAGAAGATTCAACTGTAAATTTTAGAAAATGAGTAGAGGAGGTCATATCTCTAACAAATTCAACCAACTCTTGGGAGGTGCCAGTCCATAAGAAAAATAAATCATCTACAAAACGCCTGTAGAAGGGGACTAGCTTAATGTGTTAATTATAATTATGTAATTATATTATTTTTGTATAATGGTTTTTATATAAAATGAAATATAGAAAAGCTTCTCAAGTATAACTGCATAAATCATTAGTTTAAATTCATGTAGGAAATGGTATAATATGGGATTTTAGTGGCTATGGTCTGACTAGCCAATTAAGTTTAAATTAATGTAATTAAGTGTATTTTCCCGCCTTACAAAGTATTTAAACAGTTTACATGATTTTATAACTCAGGTCTGATGAAGCTTATGCGGAAAGCGCTAACCTGAGGTGCACCAATAAAATTCCTACTCATTTTTCATCTATGTGGATTTTTTATCTATATCATCACGTTTTATACAAAGGATTTAATACAACGAACTGTCTTGTTCATCATTTTTTAGCTGAATAGCTGTTGGTGGTATTTTTGTACTCCTTCATTGTTTTGCTCACGCTGTTTGTCATTATTCTTCAAATTTCCAATAGATTGTTGTGGTTTCCTTCTTCTGGGAGGTTATCTCATTTGGTGCAGTTCGTTTGGTTACTAGTGTCCCCAAAGGAGAATACTTTAATTCGGAAATCAGGGGAAAGGGAATCCTGTTCTTTAGACCTCACAGCAAGGGAGGAATGAACTTGAGAGGAGTAAGCTAAGAACACCTTCCCAGAATCCTTGGCCCAGCTCCTTGGCCCAGCTCCTCCTCACAAGAATCAGAGTATCAAGGATGCTTAGAAGATGTAGAGGACCAGGGGAAAAAAAGATAGGAAAAGATAACCTCTGAGGGGGTTTCAAAGACATTAGGGCTTTGAAAAGACCCTAAGTGAAATCCAGCCACTGTTTGTGTGGATCCTTTGCTACAGGAGTCACATGTCTGGTCTTCTATTGCTTTTTCAAAGGAACATCAGCCATAACAAACTTAGAGGGTTCAGACCCTTGCCTGACTTCAAGTAAGTAAACCGAGAACTTCCTCCCACCGGGGAATCTCTGTAGACCTTTCCAAAGTTACCAGCCCCAGTTCCTCCTTCTCATCTACAGCAGATGTAGGTACAGCACAGTAAATGTGCGAGTTGGCAGCCTTGTGTCAGCCTCCAAATGGATTATGACAGAGGGGACTATCACTGAAAATGTGCAGTTCTCAGGTTATTCATCCAACCTGAAGGAGACATCAAAAAGAAGATGAACAGCAGAAGATTCAGTATGTTTCTTTTTTTAGATTTTTTTTCTTAAGTGGCGGCTGAACACTGGGATGGATTAGGGAGCCAAAAGCTTCAATCGCTGGTTTTCTAAAGAGATAAAAAAAGGAAGACAGATGGCTATATAAGGTCTTTGGCACAAACGATTGACAAATCCCACACAGAGTATGGTAGTGGTCAGCACCTAGACCAAAAAAAAAAACTTCTCATAGATTCATAGGTTCATAGATTAGTACTAGGCTAACTGCCCTTGTGGGACATTTTATGCCTGGCCAATTATCCCATGTGAGAATCAAACCCTGCATCTTGTGTCTATAAGTTAAACACTTTAACCATTATGCCAAACATGTAGAAGTACTCACTGTAAATGACCGACATCTGTAACGAGTGCTTCACATGTCAAGTATGACTCAATGTGCGACAAGAATCTTCTCATTTTAGAAATAAAAACAAATGTTTAATGGTTAAAATATTAAAGTAAGTAAGCAAAATGAGGAACATAAGAAAGCATCTTATTCTTATGGAGAATTGGCCTTCCATATTCACATGTTCCCTTCCTGAATGACATGCAAAAGGTAAAACAATCAAAAGAAAAAAGGAAGGAAGAGACACCAACCGGTGGCTCATCTTTTGAAGGGTGTAGCAATGTGACAAATGACTTGCAGACCAAATTTAAAAAGTAGCTTTCAGACTGGTGGCAAAAAAGTTCTGCGGTTTAGGTTCTCGCACGTCATTAATGTACGTAGGACGTATGTCTGACATACAGCACCTGCAAGTAACTATGGTTTTGGTATACTGCTTGGACATTTGGCTATCCTTGGCAGGATATCCCATTTGTAAAGAATACTGCAACAGTGATATGGAAGGACATCACAGTATCGTGTAATATGAACATATAAAATGATCACCAAGATGGGCATCATAATCTCACATCAGTAATTGTTTAACATCATGAGAACACAATTATATACCACATTCAAGAAACAAGATATTATGCATTATGCCTTGACACACGAATGCACAATTCTATACAAACTCATGCTAGATCAGTGGTGTGCATTGTCCGGCCCTCGATGCAACACTATCCGGCCATCAGAGAGTAACCAAAATTTTTTTAAAAAAGTGAAAAAAATGCTATGCCTTACTCCAGTCATGTAAACTTTCCAGCACGTGCTTACTTACCTAATTGACTGCAGTTGCGCACACCTCTAATATTAGCTGCGAAAGTAACTATTCTTTGTTGTTTATAACTTGTAGTCTGTAAATAGTAGTAACTTTCTTTCTGCAAAAGTTTGTAATAAATCATGGCTTCAAGCCAGAATAAAGTTAAATGCAAAGTTGACGTAGAAAACAGGCAATTTCATGACTGCTGTCGTAAATAAAAATGCCAGTCACCTGTACCTACTGTTAACTCGTAACAACTTACTATGTTTTGAGGTGGCCCACAAATGCATTAAGAATTTGTGTAGTGGCCCTCTCCACAAAAAGGTTGTGCACCACTGTGCTAGATCCTCTGCTACATTTGGACTGCAATAAAATGAAATATAATGAGATGCTGTTCCCGAGGTATTCTTGACTGTATTTTATTATGCCATAGCCTGTCAGACAGGTATTACCAAGGGGTTTTCAATCCCTTAAGTCTTCAGTCTAGAACTAGAAAAATTCATATTCATTTTAAGTGAAGGTACCAAGCAATGCCAACTTCATTTGTACCTGTGGGGCAAAAACAGGACAAAGGAAATGCTTCTGCAGTTAAAAGTTATCAAGTTTTATGTTTCTAATTATTAGAGACATTAACATAAGAATACATAATGCATGTGAAAAAAGACAACTTAAATGACAATCAATAAAACCTATCCAATCATTTATATTGCTCTCTGTTTTCACAAATATGTGCTTCTATTTTGGCATTTCAGTTATTTATGAAATAAAACAGTTCAGTAGTTGGGGTCGCTGCATCATTAACAGCGAAGCTGGCCCTTCTGCCAACAACTAAACAAGAAGGAAGTACTCCCCTGACAGGTGGCACTATGGCACAGTCAGTGTCACTGCTTCACAGCTCACTTTTCCAGTTCGGTTTGGATTTCAGCACTTATTTCAGTTTATTTCACATCCCATGTTGTGCTGTAAGGTCAACTGAAGAACTATCCTTGTGTGTGTGTGTGTGTGTGTGTGTGTGTGTGTGTGTGTGTGTGTGTGTGTGTGTGTGTGTGTGTGTGTGTGTGTGTGTATCTCATGCCATGGCCTGGTGCCCAATCAGGAATTAGTTTTGTTAACTTATGGCTATATGCCAAGACAAGTTCCAACTCCCCATAACCTTAACTGAATTAAGAATTAACATGGAAATCACAAACTGAATTAATTATGTAACACGTCCCTGCGCCCCTCTTTTTACTGACTGAAGGTAAAACAGCTTGAAATAAATTTGTGTATGCATAGCAGCTTTCTTTTAGTTCTCAGAAACATGAAAACAACAGTTTCCAGAATGCAGAAGAGCTGGAATGATAGCTAGGTATAATTTAATACACAATCACCAACTCTGTGTAAGTGAGGCATGCTAAGAATAAAGGAAATTCAGAACAAGGTACATCACAAAGGTAACTCATTATAAAAGGCAAAATGCCATCAATTACTATACAGGAGAAATAATGATCAGTGATTACCAAAATGCTTGGGTCCTAAATCAGTGACTTTATCAAGGAAACAAATTAGGCTACTGGCTATTAAACCAGGGGATGGAAGGGTTGGTAACACAGTTGCATGGCAGTTCTGTTGTGAGGTAAGGCTTAAGGATTTGATTAGCACAATATAGACTGTGTAGATGCAGGGGCTGATAACATGTCAAAACTAAAAACAGTTATATAGGCAGCTTTGATACTGGTTGCCATGGAATGTTATACCACCACCACTTAAGAAGAAAACACAAGACCCATAGCCAATGTCTCCTCCATACCAGAAGGGATTCAATCCACTAGAAAAAGAAGTTATGTACTTACCATAATGTTCCATCTGTGTTGTCCATTTTTCACTTATCCTTGACGAGTGGGGTTTGGTTCAGACATCGGAACCGACTCGGCCATTACTACAGCTCGTGTAGATCAAAAACTCTCAAGCTTCACCCCTACCCACAATCCCCTTCTCCCAGTTACCTCAGATTGAGTATGCAGATTAGAAGTGTATATGTACGCACACATATATATATATATATATATATATATATACACACACACACACACACACACACACACACACACACACAGTGGATATAAAAAGTGTACACACCCCTGTTAAAATGCCAGGTTTTTGTGATATAAAAATATGAGACCACAATAAATCATTTCAAAACTTTTCCCACTTTTAATGCGACCTATAACCTGTACAATTCAATTGAAAAACAAACAAATCTGTTAGGGGAAAAAATATAAAAAATAAAAAACGTACAATATGCTGGTTGCATAAGTGTGCACACCCTTAAACTAATACTTTATTGTGTGTGCACACCCTTAAACTAATACATTATTGAACCACTTTTTGATTTAATAACAGCATTCAGTCATCTTGGGTACACACCTGCCATCAATTAAAGAGACTCTGATTAATCCCAAATAAAGTTAAGCTGTTCTAGTCGGATTTTCCTGCCATTTACTCAGTTGCCTGCTACAGCAAAAGCCATGGTTCACAGAGAGCTTACAAAGCATCAAAGGGATTTAATTGTTGTAAGGTATCAGTTAGGAGAAGGGTACAAAAACGTTTCCACAGCATTGGATATACCATGGAACACAGTGAAGAGAGTCATCAAAAAGTTGAGAAAATATGGGACAACAGTGACGTTGCAAAGAACTGGACGTCCCTCCAAAATTGATGGAAAGACAAGACGGAAAATGGTCAGGGAGGCTGCCTAGAGATCTACAGCAACACTGAAGGAGCTGCAGGAATTTCTGGCAAGTACTGGTTGTGTACTACATGTGACAACAATCTCCCGTATTCTCCATATGTCTGGACTATGGGGTAGGGTTGCAAGACGGAAGCCTTTTCTTACACAGAAAAACATCCAGGCCCAGCTAAAATTTGCAAAACAATACATAAAGTCTCCCATAAGCATGTGGGGAAAATGTGTTATGGTCTGAGACCAAGTTTGAACTTTTTGGCCACAATTCCAAAAGGTACGTTTGGCACAAAAACAAGAAGTTATGTACTCACCATAACGTTTGATGTATGTAGTCCATCTTGCCTTACATTCTTATCCGTGGGTTCGGAGCCGAACCTAGGCTCCGACTCAGCCATACTCTAGCTCAAAGTCTTCAATTGGCTGGTGGCTAAGAGGTATCCCATCATGCAACCGGTCTATTCCCCAGATCTTGTTTGCTGCAAGCGCACACACACACACACACACACACACACACACACACACACACACACACACACACACTGAGAACAACAACCCCAACAGAAAGGACTACTGACACCTAGAGACCATACCTCCAGGTCCTCCAAGAGGGGGTAGGAGGGAGGGTTAGTAAGAATATAAGGCGAGATGGACTACATACATCGAACGTTATGGTGAGTACATAATTTCTTGATGTTATGTAGTCCAATCTCGCCTTCATTCTTACCCATGGGACAACGTCCCTAGCACCTTGATCTTGGGTGGCTCAGTGAAAAATACTCTTGAGCACTGTGGAACCAAAGGAAGATCTGCCTCTAGAGGCCAGATCTAATTTGTAGTGACTAATAAAGGTATGAGGCGAGGCCCATGTTGCTGCAGCACAAATATCATCCATAGACATCATAGCCTGAAACGCAGTTGAGGTAGCCACAGATCGTGTAGAATGAGCCTTCACTTTAAAGGGTAATTCTTTGCATTGGAAGCATAAATAAATGAGATGCAATCGGAGATCCAGCGAGACAAGGTTACCTTAGAAACAGGAACCCCAAGTCTACTGTCTGAAAACGAGACAAACATTTGATCTGATTTCCTGAAATCTTTTGTCCTATGTAAATAGAAACGCAATTGTCAATGAACATCTAGCTGATGAAACTTAAATTCTGCCTTGTTGGAGAATTCAGGAAAAAACACAGGCAACTCAATGGATTGGTTGATACTGACAACAGAGGCAACCTTTGGAACAAAGGAAGTATTGGTTCTTAAGGAGACCCTATCTTTGTGAAACACCAAATAAGGTGGCTTAATCGATACTGCTTGGAGTTCAGACACCCGCCTAGCTGAAGTTATGGCTACCAAGAATACTGTCTTCCATGACAAGAATTTAATGTTACATGTAGCTGCGGGCTCAAAGGGAGTTGAGGTGAGCTTCTGTAATACAAAATTGAGGTCCCATGGCATTACTGGATCAAAGACTGGAGGTCAGAGTAACAATGTCCCTTTCAGAAAAGCCCTACAAAGCCTATGAGCCATAAGGTTGGGCTCATTAGCAACGTGAAAGGTAGAAATCGCTGCCAGATGCACTTTAATGGTTGCTGCAGCTGACCCCTGACTGAACAGTTGAGAAAGAAATTCTAATATTGCCGAAATAGGCACTGTATAAGGATCAATATGTCTCTCACGGGCCCAAATATAAAATCTCTTCCACTTACTAAAATAAATCTTCCTGGTAGAAGGCTTGTGGGAAGATGATAGAATATGGACCACTTCCGGGAAAAAATCATGAAGCCTGACTAAGGATGGAACTGGAGCAGCCAAGCTGTCAACTTGAGTGTCTGGATGGAGGGATTGAACTGTCCTGACATATGAGTCAGCAGATATGGAGCTGGGTCCAGAATCCAGGGCTTGTCCATTAGATAGGTTTGAAGAAAGGGAAACCAAATCTGATGAGGCCAGTGTGGGTCAATGAGGATCATTTTGCTTCCCAAAGACTGTGCTTTCTGAATGACCTTTGACATCAGAGGAAACGGAAAGGTGTAGAGAAGACCGGAGGGCCAATCGTGAACCAGAGCGTCCCTGGGTGTCTGCCGCTCCGGGGGGATAAGGGTGAAGTAGCTGCTGCATTTGGCATTGAGGGGGCTGGGAAATAGATCGCAGCAAGGCTGACCCCATCTGCGGAATATCTTCTCCGCAACATAATTGTTTAGGGACCACTCATGAGGCATTAAGATAGCTCTGCTCAGCCTGTCGGCAATCACATTGAACTTCCCCGGTATATGCGTTGCAACTAGAAAGCACTGGGAAGACACTGCCCACCGCCAAACTCGAAGTGCCTGCAAAGGGGATATGATCTGGTTCCTCCCTGTTTGTTCAGATACCATACCACTGACATGTTGTCTGAGTGGATTGCAATTGTCCCTACAGGGAGAAAGCTCTGAAGTGCTTGCAACGCTCTTAGCACTGCTCTCATCTCCAAGACATTGATATGCAAATGGGACTCGTGATCCTGCCACGTGCCTTGGACTGTCCTGCCGAGATAATGTCCCCCCCACACCCGATCTGGGAGGCATCCGTGGTCACCGTGGCAACTGGAGAAGATGGAACAAAAGGCTTGCCCACGTTGAGATTGCTGGCCTGAAGCCACCAGCATAGATCCTGCTTGCACGTGTCCATAATCAGAATAGAATGGGAGAGTGGAAGATGCTGTAGTGACCAATGGGCGAAAAGCAACCACTGAAGAACCCTCATTTGTAGTCTGGCAAGGGGAACTAGCATGATTGTGGCAGCCATGGTCCCTAATAACTTGAGGACTACTTTTGCCTTGACCTTCCTCAATGGTAGTAAGGCGTAGACCTGCTGCTGTAGAGCCCGAATTCTCTCTTCTGGTAAGAAGACCCTCATAAGCACTGTATCTAGTTTGGCGCCGATAAAAGTGACATGCTGCAAGGGCAACAAGGCAGATTTTTTTCCAATTTAGAGTAATTCCTAACCTTTGGCACAGTGTAATGGTGGCGTCCCTGGTATGTTATAGTAGATGCCTGGTGGTGGCAGAAAGGAGCCAGTCATCCAGGTATGGAAACACTTGGAATCCCTGACGTCTCAAGTGAACCGTTACCACTGCCATGCATTTGGTGAACACCCTGGGGGCTGTGGTGAGACCAAAGGGCAGAGTGCGAAACTGAAAATGACTGGCTCCCTGCCAGAAGCTTAGATAACTTCTCAATGCCCTGTCCATCTTGATATGGTAGTAAACATCTTTGAGGTCGATGGAGCACATCCACACATCTTTCCCTAACAGAGGGAGTATTGACTGTAAGGTGACCATGTGGAACTTGGACTTTTGTATATGAAGGTTCAATCGGCTGAGAGCAAAGATGGGTCTCAGGTCCCATGTTCTTTTCAGCACCAAAGTCCCTAATCCTACTTGGTCTGCAGATACAGGCTGGATGGCTCTCTTTGAAAGCAACTTTTTTATTTCTAAAGTTGCGGAATCCCTGTGACTGGGTGGAACGTCTGGGATTCTCTTGGTTGGTGGAGGGAGGAGAAGAGAAGGGAATATGATAACCTCTGGAAATTATCTTTAATACCCACTCGTCTTGGGTGATGTCTTGCCAGGCTTCTGGGAATAAAGAAATGCGACCCCCTACCAGCTCCAGAGACGCACAGTCGAGCCTCCCTTCAGGAGCGCTGGTAGGGAGAACCACAAAAGGAATCACGGTCCCCCTGGTTACATGGGCCTCCTCTGCCTCTAGGGCGACGTCTACCTGAATTTCCACCCCCTCCCCTGTCTCTGGATGGGGAATCACTTTGTGCGTCCTGAAAAAACCTCTGTGACTTCCTGAACCACATTTTCCCACCCTTCTGGCCCTTGGGGTAAGGTCTAGAAGGCATGGAAAAACGGACTCCTACAGCAGACAGAGTTTTTCCTTCCTGATCGCACCTAGTGAGAGTGTCCTTCACCTTGGTTCCGAACAACGATGAACCATCAAAGGGGGCATTGGTGAATATAGACTTGAAGGCCTCCGCGAAATTGCACAGGCACATCCAGGAGTGTCTCCTAAGAGAGACTCCGGAACCCACTGCCCTACTCGCTCCATCGGCTGCATATGAGATCAACCTCATGGAGGAGTTGGTAAGGGAATTTAGGGTAGACATCTGTGCACTGACCTTCTGTGCCACGGCATTAGAAATGTTACCCTGTAGAGAATCTCCTAGCTCTTTTAGGAGATCTCTCTGGAGTCTTGTAAAATGCGTCAAGTAGTTCAGCGACCGCAGTGTAAAGGCTGCTGAGCTAAACACATGCTTCCCATACCTGTCCATAGCCCGGGACTCCTTGTTAGGCGGATGGACGGTAGACGAAGTTTCAGCAAGTTCCTTCTTGGTGGCTGCTGCCACCACCATGGCATTTACTGGAACGCCTTTTGTTATTCCTTGTCAGTGGGGGGTGGACAAAAACTTATTGGGTCTCCTAGGGACCGGTTCTACAGTGTCAGGAGTTTCCCACACCTTTCGACAGACAAGATCTAGTAGCTCATAGAAAGGGGGAGAAACCCAAGAGGCTGAAGGTTGAGACCTGAAAGCCTTCAGGAACACCAACTCCTCATCAGAAGGGGATTTGGATGGCCAGCGGCCTCTCTGCTTCATGATCTCAAGGATATCTGAAAAAGAGATGTCTTCAGAAGACGACTTGGGGGACCCCTCTGACTCTTCGAGGTCGGTGTCCGACGTGAGAGACTCACCTGGGGAGTCGAGGTGTTTCCTCTTACACAATCTCTTTCTGGCGGGCACCTCAGACAAAAACTCTGGGGAGACGTCAGAAAGTTGGGGACCACTCATGGAGGTATCTTGAGGCTTTGGGTCGCTGCTGTCCAGGGATAGAGGGTAATACAAAACTGAAACCGGTGCCAGAAGGGGCAGAGTTATCAGTGCCGTAGGATGCAGCTGACGACCTGGCCAGCATGCTCCTCATAACCTCGAAGAATGACTAACTGTAGAGGATACAGTAGTAGTCCTCGGCGCCGAGGAGATGAGGTCCGAAGCAGAAGTCGGGTCCAAGCTCACTCGAGCCAAAGCACCGAGAGGAAGGCTCAGAACCGATGAAGATCGATCTGAGCCCTCCCCCTCGGGTCCAACTGGAGAACCATGGACCCTCGACCCCGTGGACGGAGCCGACGGGGTCAGAGCGGAAATTGGAACCGAGAGGCCAGGCGAGGCTACTGGAACCGACCAAATGGCACCCAACAGAACTGACAACTCTGCCTCACAAGGCCGAGAAAGGCTTGGAGGAGGAACAACAAAGGATGAAGAGGCCATAGGCTCCGGAGCCGAATGGGTCACAGCCGAAATCAATTTGGCCAACACCGATGACTGAAGCAGTTTCTTCACCACTCTATCAATGTCCTCATCAGAAAGGGTCCTTGAGGACCTGGAGGATATAGTTGGAGATCTGGATCTCCCTACAGAAGGGGACTTGCATGAAGGAGAAACTGGTCAAATAACTGGAGACTTGCTCTGAACCAAAATATCTGTGACCAGCTTCGAAAGGCTGGGAGCCGATACTGACTTAGTCAAGACACTACCTTCTGTTGGCACCGAAGGCAATGGAACCGAAGAAGGAGAAGCTGTTCTAGCAACTTTCTCTGGCGGCTCCGAAGAAACAGATGGAGCTGGAGAGGGCTTCTTAGAAGTCTTTTTGTCCTTTTTAGCTGGTGAGGATAAGGCACTGGAAGGCTTAGCCAAGTTTTCCTCGAAGGGGTGTTTAAGCAGTCCTTTCAAAATGAGCTTGTTCTTCCTCTCCTGCAGCACGCGGGGACTGAAGGAATGACAAATCAAGCAGGACTCTTGGAGGTGAACAGCCCCCAAGCAGTACACACACACGGAGTGCCCATCAGTCAAAGACATTTTATTGCTGCATTCAATGCACTTTTTAAAGCCCGAAGGCCTGTGTTCCTTAGAATCCTTGGACATGCTGAATAAAGGAGAACACACACAGGTACAAAGCAATACGTACACACACTGGACCCAATTAACCCCGCATGGGAAACTAGAGCCTCTAACTAAAAACAGCCTAGTAACCAGCGGGAAAAAGACTACAGGGAAGACTTGGTCCTCTAACATAAATGGGCCTAGCCCGGGGAAACAAAGGCAGGATAGCACCACTAGCCAGACACGACAACACTAATATGCTAACAGAATGGAGCACCAAACCAAAGACCACACGGAAACAATGGGGAGGACTAGGTCCTCTAACTGAAATGGGCCTAGCCTGTGGGAAGAAAGGAAATGAACGGGATACCAAAACAGCCAACAAAAAGGCCACAAAAACAGCAAGAGAAGCAAAACAAAGGCAGTATAACACCACTACCACACACACAGAGCTATGAAAATAGCTTTTTTGAGCAACAACAAGTCAAAAGTTTATAAAATGTTTATAAACAATATACTTAGCCATGGCCAAAAGCGAGACCACGTCTGAGCGTAACGAGCGGCAAACGAGATCTGGGGAATACACCTGTTGCATGATGGGATACCTCTTAGCCACAAGCCAAATGAAGAATTCGAGGTAGAGTATGGCGGAGTCGGAGCCGACATTCAGATCCGAACCCACGGGTAAGAATGAAGGCGAGATTGGACTACATAACATCAACACTTTGCATCACCAAAAGAATACCATCCCCACGATGAAGCATGGTGGTGGCAGTATCATGCTTTGGGGTTGCTTTTCTTCAGCTGGAACTAGGGCTTTAGTCAAGGTGGAGGGAATTATGAACAGTTCCAAATACCAGTCACGTTTGGTAACCACACAGGCAAATGGAAAGGTGAACTCACACTGCACTTTACTGAAACTACTCCAGCTGTAGACAAGTTAAGTGCTTTCATCCACTATGGGACTTCATCAGAACTACTGCAGTAAAACAAACACCTCACTTAAATACATCAGAAAGATCACATGACCATGATGAATTCAAATGTTTTTTTTAAATCCCTAACAGAAAAATCATGTATATGAACATGTAAAAAATGTGTCAAGTGTAAAATATCAATTACTTAACCACAAAAACATAAAATAAAATGCAATATCTATAAAACCATGTTTAAATATATATGCTATGTGCATATAAAAATATATAAACATACACACACACCTCCAATGCCTGCATTAATCAAATACCCATTACCAGTACCCAAGGCATTTGAGATTAAGGACAGAAGCAATTGAGCAGGTTTCATTTAGACCAGGGAACACTAAGGGATTTAACGTAAGCTGCCATAAAAGCTGCCTGACCAAAAGATGGTCCTCAATGACCCTCCCCCTCACATCCCTTTTTCAACTGTTCAATTACAGTGTACCTAAAAAAGTGGGAGGGACATACCTTAATATGCCTAAAAAGTGCATTAGTTTCTTTACATTTAATAATGTTTCTCTCTCATGCTCATACACTCTGTCCTTCAACTTCTAATAGTCTTGCCAATGTAAAAGGCTGGGCATGTTTGACAGCAGGCCACATAAATTCCCCAATTAGTGTCACAATTTTATTTTCCTTTCACTTTAATAGTGTGACAGTTTAACTTCAGCCTATCCCCGACTAGAATGTGTTGCCACATCTTAGAATGGCCACACTTCACCATGCCACTAATACCAGTCCTTACAATACCCCTTTACATTGTACTGGGTACCTTTCTCCATCAAATCTTTAAAACTGGTATTCCTATGATAAACTATAACTGGTTCATTACCTAAAATTTTATATAACTAAGGATTAGATGAAATTAAAAAACAGTTATGTCTTAGCATTTGAACGCTATCATACGAATCTTATGAAAAAGTTAAAACACATGGCTTAGAAAACTCTTTAGTAGTAGTTTCCCTTACCCTAGATGTATCATGAGTTATAACTTGATATCCAAGATCATCACAGTTGGTTCACTCTTATGCCACATTGTTATTCTGACACAAAAGGGGGGAATATACTTTGCACAATCTCTTGCTGGCCACCTGATCCCTAACAGGGCTCAAAAATTCAATGGGATAACCACGTTTCATAAATATAACGAACAGCTTTTCACACTCATCAAAAACAGTCATCCGACAGCATCATGGCCAATCTTACTAATTGGCCCTTCACTACAGATTTGTTTTGAAACAATGGGTGGTAACTATAGAAATGTAAATAACTGATTGAAAATGTAGCCTTCTGATGGATATTAGATTTGAAACACCTGCCCTCAATATCTTTAAAACTTGTCACATCCAAAAACACTATACTATCCCTACTAAATGAATGGACAAATTTGAGGAAAGTTGTCGTAGAGTTGATATACTCAAAAAAAATCACAATTTATCAACATCATCATTCTAAATAATAAAAATATCATCCAAAAAGCGGGTGTAAAATAAAAAGACATCCCTATAATTTGAGTTGAACAGGAAGTGCTTCTCCCAATATGCCATTATCAAATTGGCAAAACTGGGGGCACATGCTGCCCCCATCGCCATCCCATTTACCTGTCTGAAGTACTGCCCTTCAAAGAATAAAAAAATATTGGATAAAACCATATCCATGAGGGTAAACAAAACATTAACACGATCTTGGGTTAATAAATGTAGGTCACCTAAAATGTCCTCGAACCACCTTAAACCATCAACATGCGGAATTACTGAATATAAATTGCAAACGTCTATTGTGACTAATAAACAATCCTGACTAAACCCAACCTTTGAAAGTTTAGCCAAAAAATCCCATGAATCACAACAAATTTGTGGGACAAATGAAACTGATGATTTTAGCCAATGGTCAATGAACCTGGCTATGTAATAAGTTTTACACCTGTTCCCATCAACAATCGGTCTTAGGGGTGGGTTTTGTATATTCTTGTGGATTTTTGGTATCCCAAAAATCCCAGCCACAATCGGATAGTTATTATATAAAAAAATCATACTCATCAATACTAATCTGCCCTTGTAATAACATATCATACAAGTCCACGTCAAGTTTAGAATAAGCAATATTCAACAAATTTTTTGAAATCTCAACACAAGTATCAGTAAAAAGCGTTGCATTCATTTTGTTATTATATTCCTCTAAATCCATAACACCACCCCCTTGTCGGGTTTGATGATCCGAATATTCTTATCATTCACAATGTAACTTTTGGCCCAAAACCTTCAGGCACCTGCTAGAAAGCTGAAGATGAAGAGGAATTTCACCTTTCAATATGACAATAACCCCAAGCATACACCCAAATCAACAAACGAATGGTTTCACCAGAAGAAAATTAAAGTTTTGGAATGTTCCAGTCAGAGCCCAGACCTAAATCTAATAGAAAATCTATGGGCTGACCTGAAGAGGGCTGTGCACAAGAGATGCCCTTGCACCCTGACAGATTTGAAGTGCTTTTGCAAGGAAGAGTGGGCAACTACCCAAGAAGACTGAAAGCTGCAATTAAATCAAAAGGTGCTTCAACAAAGCATTAGTTTAAGGGTGTGCACACTTATGCAACCAGCGTATTGTATAGTTTTTATTTTTTATATTTTTTCCCCTAACAGATTTGTTTTTCAATTGAATTGTACACGTTATTGGTCACAATAAAGGGTGGAAAAGGTTTGAAATTATTTATTATGGTCTCATTTTTTATATCACAAAAACATGGCATTTTAACAGGAGTGTGTACACTTTTTATGTCCACTGTGTGTGTGTGTGTGTGTGTGTGTGTGTGTGTGTGTATATATATATATATATATATATATATATATATATATATATACATATATATATATATATATATATATATATATATATATATATATATATATATATATACACACATATACAATTATAAATATAAGGAGGCCTTAGTGGAAACCATACCTGCTATGATATATATATATATATATATACATACAAATATACAATTATAAATATAAGGAGGCCTTAGTGGAAACCATACCTGCTATGCCCTAAAAAGAATAATAAGTAATACGAAAGTGCCCATTCCACCAAAACGTCTTCAAAGGCTGGGGGATGGAGGGAAGGAGTCAAGGATAAATGAAAATGGACAACACAGATGGAAGTTACGGTAAGTACATAACTTCTTTATCTGATGTTGTCAATTTTCATTTTATCCTTGATGAGTCCCCAGCTACCTTAGACCTTTGGAGAACTCACAGAAGGGTATTCCTGAGCACCACTGAACCAAAGGATGTTCTACCCCTTGAGTCTAAATCCAATTTGTAATGAGTAATAAAGGTATGTGGAGAAGCCCAGGTTGCTGCCGCACAAATATTATCCATTAAAGTTCTTGACTGAAAAACTGCTGAAGTGGCTACAGATCTTGTAGAGTGTGCCTTAATCGGCCTAGGTAAATTAATTTTGTTCTTATTGTAGATAAAGGAGATGCAATCCTTGAGCCATCTGGCTAAGATCACCTTACTGACTGGTTTGCCAAACCTTGTATTAGAAAAAGAAACAAATAACTGGTCATATTTTCTTATATCCTTCGTTCTGTGAAGATAAAAAAGTAATTGTCTAAGAACATCTAGCAAGTAAAGGCAGTATTCACATTGTTAGTAAAGTTGGGAAGGAATACTGGCAACTCAATAGACTGATTGATATTGGCTTCTGAGACTACTTTAGCTAGAAAAAAGAGGTTTGTTTGTAAGGAGACCCTAATCTTTGTGAATGATCAGATAGGGTGGCTTACATGATAAGGCTTGAATTTCTGAAATTCTCCTAGTGGAGGTAATAGCTACTAGAAATAAAGTTTTCCATGACAAAAATTTTAGATCACAATCTGCAGATGATTCGAAAGAGGAATGAATAATGGTCTGTAACACAATATTTAAATCCCAAGGTAGAGTAGGATGCTGAAAGGGAGGTTTTAACAGAAGCATCCCTCTTAAGAAGGCTTTACAAAGTTTGTGAGACCCTAAAGAGCATTCTTCAAAACCATTATGGAAATGAGAAATTGCTGCCTCTTGGATTTTAGTGGTAGAAGGTGAAGCCCCTGCATAGAAAAGAGAGGCTAGGAAGTCTAATATATTAACAACAGATGCAGAAAAGGGGTCGCTATACCTTTCGCAAGCCCATATGGTAAATCTCTTCCATTTACTCGTGTATAGTTTACAGACAGACAGCTTGTGTGAAGCTATAAGAATGTGCCACAAAGGGGAAGATAAATTAACTTGCCTGGCAATTATTGGAATAAATTAATTCGCCTGGCAATTAGTGGAATTGGAGGAACCATGCTGTCAGCTTGAGGTTAGAAATGTCTGGATGAACTAGTCCCTCTGGATGGGACAGAAGGTCTAGAGCTGAGTCTAGAATCCAAGGTTGTTGAATTAGATGAGGCCAAAGAAAGAGGAACCAAATCTGCTGAGGCCAAAAGGCTGCAATGAGGATTACCTTGTTCTTCAACTTGAGTGCTCTCTGTAGAAATTTGGGGATTAGAGGAATAGGGGGAAAGGTGCATCATAGCCTGGGGGGGGGGGCCAAAA
This sequence comes from Protopterus annectens, assembly GCF_019279795.1. Taxonomy (NCBI): domain Eukaryota; kingdom Metazoa; phylum Chordata; order Ceratodontiformes; family Protopteridae; genus Protopterus; species Protopterus annectens. The sequence goes on from NC_056726.1 coordinate 108,697,165, forward strand.
GTGGAGAACAGCATCTCTCGGTGACTCCCCCAGAGGGGGGGATTAGGGTAAAGTGGTTGCTGCACTTGTTGTTTAGGGGAGAGGCAAACAGGTCGCAGCAAGGCTGGCCCCATTAATGGAAAATCCTTTCCACCACTTTTGGAATGAGAGACCACTCATGAGGCATAAGAATAAATTTGCTCAGTTTGTCTGCTATTACACTGGATTTCCATGGAATGTGTGTTGCTATCAGAAAGCAATTGTAAGAGATCGCCCACTGCCAAACCCTGAGTTCTTCTCGACAAAGAAGGTATGATTTCGTTCCTCCATGTTTGTTGACGCACCAAACTACTGACATATTGTCGGTTTGAACTGCAACTGTTCCCAGAGAAAGAGCAGACTGAAAAGCCTGCAATGCATAAAGCACTGCTCTTAGCTCCAGAACATTTATATGCAAGTTGACCTCTGTAGAGGACCAAGTGCCTTGGGCAGCCTTGCCCAGAAAATCCCCCTTCCCCCACCCTGTCTGGGAGGCATCCTTGGTCACTATGGCCTTGCTTTCTGAAGGGATGAATTAGTGGCCTAGAAAAATCTGTTTGAAAAGTATCCACCAAGCTAGATCTTTTCTGCAGCAGTTGGTGATTAAAATCTGGTGCAACATGAGATGGTGTAAAGGGGACCACTGAAAAGCCAGAAGCCACTGTAGAATTCTCATGTGATACTTTGCCAGGGGTACTAGAGTTACAGATGTTGCCATGGAGCCCAGAGTCTGTAAGATCAGATAAGCAGATACTTTCTTGCTGTGTATTATCCTCTGAACTTGTGTTCTGATTCTCTGAAGCCTTTCAGGAGGAACAGAAGCTACAGTTGTTTTCATATTTAGTATAGCCCCTATGAATTGTAAAATCTGAATTGGAGTCAGCTGGGATTTTTCATAGTTTATTATTATTCTCAAATAAGCACAGGTCCAGAGAACAAAGTCCCTTGCCTCCATCAGAAGATACCTGTCGAAGCGGTTATGAACCAGTCGTGCAAGTATAGAAACGCCCAGAATCCTTGCAGTCTCAAATGAGTTGGTACTGCTGCCATGCATTTGGTGAACACCCTGGGGGCTGTGGTGAATCCAAAGGGCAGCACCCTGAATTAGTAATGACTGGTTCCCAGCCAGAAGCAGAGATGTCTTCTGGATCATTTGTCCATTTTTATACGGTAATACCCATCCTGAAGATCTATCAAGCACATCCAGTCTTCCTTTTCCAAGAAAGGAAGTATGGACTGTATCATGACCATCTGGAACTTGGTTTGATGAACCGACTTGTTCAGTGTGTTGAGATCCAAAACAGGTTTCCAGTCCCCTGACTTTTTTGGCACTAAAAAGAATTTTGAGTACGTTCTGCATACTATTTGGTCTAGTGGGATTTTTTGGATGACTCTTTTTTTTTTTTTCTAGCAGCTTTTGAATTTCTATTGCTGCTTGTTCCCTCTGACTGGGTGGAACATCAGGGTTGCTTCTGCCTATGGGGGGAGGGAGAGAAAAGGGGAAATTAATAACCTCTGTAACTAATCCTCTGCACCCAGGAACAGGAAGTAAATTGTAGCCAACCATCATGATGCAGAGATAAGCACCCCCCCCCCCCAACATCCTCCAGAGGAAGACAATTGGGCCTCCATTCAGGAGCACTGATATGGCTTCCCTGGGAAAAAATCCCTGGAACCCTGGTTCTGCGGGCCACTTTTGCCTCGTGGGGGACTTCGTCCATTATAGTCCCTCCTCTGTTTCCAGGGGAGCTAGCTCCACACATTGTCCTGGAAAGGCTCTTGAGATTTTATGAACCACATTTTTCCACCACTCCTATGGTTCATGGAAAAGTATCTTTCGTGGGGTGGAAAAACGTACTTCTATGGTAGAAAGGGTCTTACCATGTTTTTCTCAACTGGGTAACGTTTTTCTTACCTTGGGGCCAAACAGAGATGATCTGTCAAAAGGGGCATTGACAAATGATGACTTAAATGGCTCCGCAAGATCACACAGAGTATCCAGCCGTGTCTCCTTATGGCTACGCCTGAACCCACTGCTCTGGAGGTCCCTTAGGCTGCATGGGTCATGAGCCTCATTGATGAGTTTGACACAAGACTCCAGGGTAGCTAACTGGGAAGCTACTTTCTCTTGGACTCCCTGAAAGAGAGATCCTGCCTGAGAGAGAGATCTTGCTACAGTATCTGAAAGCTCCTTGATCAGATCCCTTTGAAGTCGAGTGAAATGTGCCACGAAGTTCAAAGAACTTAAAGCAAAGGTCAATGAAGAGTAAATCCTCTCCCCAAATCTATCCATCTCCTGAGACTCTTTGTTGGGTGGATGGACAGAGGAACTCTCCTCAGCAAGTTCCTTTCTGGTGGCGGCTGCTACGACCATGGTATCTACTGGTAAGCCCAAAATTGTTTGTCCTGGGGGGCAGATAAAATTTTGTCCGGTCTCCTGGAGACAGGTTCAATGGTGTCTGGTGCCTTCCATGCTCACTGAGAGATCAAATGAATGAACTCATCAACAGGCGGAGTCACCCAAGAGGCAGACATGCAAGTACCAAAAGCCTGCAGGTACACCGACTCCTCAGAGGAAAGATTGTGGGACTTCCAGTCACCTCTCTGTTTCAAAATCTCTAAGATGTCTCCAAAGGAGACATCATCAGGGGGGTGACCTTGGGGACTCTTCCTCTTCATCAAAATCAGTGTCTTTTGTGACTGCTTCCAGTGGGGAATCTAAGTGCATCCTCTTGCACTTAATCTTCTGAGGAACCTCCTCAGGGGGATAGTCTAGTGAGGTATCAGAAGAGGACAGAATCTGAATTTGTGGGACCTGCAGATTCGGTACTCGCTGTCCCAGTGGAGAAAGAGGTGGAATAAGGGAAAGTGAGGATGGGATATGCTCCAAGGTGGAAGGGGTCGACTGCAAGACTGCTGTGGACAAGGCCCTCTCCATTGCTTCAAAGGCCGGTCTCCCCAAAGAGGGAAAGGAGCCCACAACTGAGAGAGACTGCCTCTGAATAGTGGTCACTCCCTGCTCTGACGAGACAGCCCTCAAGACAGAAGCCAAGGCTGAACTGAGCCATGCTGAAGCTCTAAGTTGCAGGGACGGCTCAGAAAAAATTGGAGTTGACCCCGGTTCCTTATAGCTGACAGGACAGATATAGCCCTGGGAGGTCTCCAGATCTGAAAGAACTGAAGAACTCAGGATAATAACTGGTTCCAAAGGAAGGGAGGTCTCCGGAACTGAAGCATACAGTGCCGGATAACTTGGAGCTGACATCTCTAAAACCTCAGAGGAGGTCAGAGGAAGAGTAGTTAAGGGAGTAAAGACTGAATCAGTTCCAAGACCCAAAGGGGTCGGAACTAAAGGAAGTCCTGTAAGTCCTCTCGTACACAGAATTTTATTCACTAGTCTCTCCACATCAACTGCTGTGAGACTTTTGGTGGAATGGATAAAGGCCTGGGAAGGTGATATGAGTCTTTGTAAAAAGACCTGAGGTAATTTGTCAGCAAAGGAGTCAATAGATGGTGAATAAACCACCCTTGGCAAATCAAGCTGAACTGACTGTGCTGAGGTAGTTGGCATCAAAGAAGGAGTGGAGGGGCATTTGTCTTGAGCTGGTATTTGGATTTTTGATCCAAAGGTTTTGGAGTCAAGATCTTTGGAGCTGAAGCAGTTGTCAGTACCAAGGACTTCTTCCCTGGCACCAATGTTTTAGATGGAGCATCCATCGAGTCCGATATAGTTCACGGAGCTGAGGATTTGTGCTTCTTGAAAGTTGGTATGAAGGGAGAGGATGGAACCAACAAGCTCCTCTTTTTTGTCTTTCCTAAGGATGATCATGATGACAATGGGGAAGAAATATCAGTTTTAGTCTTCTCCGCAGATATGGCTTCTCCAAAAGCTGAAGGGATCAAGCCCTTCAAGATTAGTTTATTCTTTCTCTCGATGCGATGAGAGCTCAGTGGCAAATGCTATACTCTTCCTGAAGATGAATGGCATCTAAACAATAAACACACAAAAGATGAGAGTCTGAGAGAGGAATTTTGTGGCAACAATCCTGGCATTTTTTAAAGCCAGAGGGGCCTTTGGGTTTGTTAGACATAACAACGAAGGTTAACAGAGAAACTAGTGACAGGAAGGAAAACAGAAATAAAGGGAAAGAAAAGAGAACTATCAACAATGATAGTTTTAGGTACACCAACGTGTATAGAAAAAAATCAGAGCAGAACACTTTAAAGAAGAAGAGCACTACTTTACCGCTACTACTTTTGTTTTAATAAAGAGAGGAGGAGGGGGAACTAATGATGATAGTGTCAATACATGAAAGGTAAGGGATGGGACGATCAACAATGACAGTGAAGGTACAGAAAGAAAGAAAACGAAAGGGAAAGATATTTTTAGAAAATAATATATTATTTAAAAACAGGAAGATACAGAATTCTTAACAAGAAATTACACAAAAATGAAGAAAGCTCTAGAGTTGAGGCGAATGTGTTGACCATAAAAGCACAAATGAGACCTGAGGTAACAGAGAGGGGGGTTGTGGGTAGGGATGAAGCTCAAGAGTTTTTGGTCTGCACGAGCTGTAGTCAACAACTGAGTCGGTTCCAATGTTGGAACTGAACCCCAATAATCAAGGATAAAATGAAAACTGACAACATCAGATGATGCCTTAAAAGTTCCATCACTGACTGCAGAACAATAAGACTACTTGCCAATTCTGTTTTTGCTGGCTGGGGTAAACAAGCTGCACCACATGATGAGAGTACAGAAGTTGGTGATGTACTGAGAGGGGCTCTCTCATCACAAAGGCAAGATGTGGGCTGCTACAAACCCAATAAAGCAGTTATTCCCACTTCCATTCTCGAGAATGTCATGATAAAATTGGTTCTCCCTGACTTATAGTCATATGTATTGAGGCCAGTCTAACACAGATGATCTTACTTGCCTCTAGGTAGACCGCCACAATCCATTTAACTTGTGTTATTTTGATTTGCATGTTTTTCCCCCAATAAGGGAGTTGTGCCCTGCTGCACCCTCCCCCAGTCTCTAAACATACAACCTCTAAGGTAGCACTAACTTAGAGGAAAGGAAACTAAGCTATTTCTTTCCCCTTTTTTCAGAGCTGGGGTGATCTCAGGCAGTATATTTAGAGATCAGGTGTAGGAAAAGAGGAAAATGCTTTAATACACTGTTTCACAAGTCAGTTATCAGATTAATTAAATGCGAAGATAGGATAAGGTAGGATAATTTGGTTGGTAGGTTGGGCTTTGCAAACACTGGCTTCAGGAAGCCCTAGTAAGGCTGAATCTGAATATCATCAATTTACAATGGCAATTCCAGAAATGGAACCCTACACTTCTGTTAAATGCTCAGTTGTGACTTTCTGTATTATAATTTATGATTCTAACATAGGGTGTCAGTCCTTATTTTTATTTTACTGTACTACTTCAATAAAGAGTTAAGACTTACAAATGACAAGGAAATGGTGGCTTTTTAATGGTACAAGTCTGGGAAACTGGGAGTCATTCTTTGATTTGCATAAAATCATACACCATGCAAGCAGCAGTAAGAGGGAATCAAACATATTTGTACAAAATACCATGTACCAGTCTTCATATACAACACACAAATAAATGTAAGCTTTAGAGCACTGTCAGTTCATTTAACATGCATCCTTTAGAAATGCAGAGAAATTGGGTCAAATGTTACATCATGTGGCAGTATTCTTATATTAATACAAACAAGAACATTTCCCATTTCCTCTTTTTGCCGTCATTCACAACAGATACAGAAATGTTTACTAGGTGAAGTCCCAGAACCTTCCAGGAAGTACATGATACTATCATCCTTGTGTGTGCGTGTGTGTGTGTGTGTGGGGGGGGGGGGACTGATCAGCAACATTGCTAACTGTGAACTGACATGCAAGGATATGCTATGCGTATTGCATACACTTCTGCATGTAAAATTTAAGCATTCATCATGCAACACTCAAGATTTGGATTCTGCAGCTAGGTTCCTGTTTTCTACCAGAAATCATGCTAGTCTCAACAGTACAGTTATCCCTTCCCAGAGAAGCAAACTGACCTTTGATTGCTGAATCTTATGCTTTCCTACTATCTCCTACAGCTATCTATCCTCATTCTTGAAAATTAATTAAAAGCAGTCCAGAGGTAAGGATTGCCAATATGGCTGCACAGTAAAGAATTGGCTGATTACAACTCTCTCAAAGTGAAAAAGAAAAGAGCTAAAAAAAAGATTCAAAGCTAACAAATCTGGAAAAAGTAGGAGAAAATCAACTAGAAAATGAGACTTAAACATAACTCTGGTGGGAAGAATCTTGCAGCTGTCCAGCTTAAATTAGTTCAGCTTTCAACTTTGGTACAGGAGATGGCTTCCACTAATTTATAGGAAAACATAAATCAAAACATTCAGATGTGTTTACCATAAATGAGAATATGAGGAATACAGAGTCACATGACAAAAATCTGGAAAGAATAGACAAAGCTTTAAGCGGCTTTTCAGATGAGCTGATAAAACTGCAGAAATCAGAGGATGAAATGAAAGAAATATTGGCTGAATATGAGGTTTCTCAAGAAGAACAGTTTCAAAAAGTAGTGGAGTCAGAAGACAGTGCATACAAAGAAAACCTAAGATTTTCTGTTATACCAGAGAAACTGAAATGAAAAGATTTCACTAATTTTATAAAAGTACAAATAAAAACTGGATTGGTGTTCCACAACAGAATTTGTTAATTAAAATGGCACATTGCATGAATGCTCCAAATTTGGCCATGAGAAAGAAGCCAAGACATACAGTAGTAAAGATGAAGTCATATCAGCTGAAAGAGCTGCTCCTGACAAAACTGTGGCAGAAGGGAAAGTATTGGGGGACACCACAGTGTTTGTGAAAAAAAAGATTACTCACTATACACCATGTAGAAGAGAAGCAAGTTAATTCCTGCAATCATGGGACGTCGAGAAGCAGGTACGAGAGTCAAGTTTCTAAGTCCTGCTGTTTTTGGAATATTTTTCTTGGAGGATCAAAGACATTTTTGTTTTCAGAACACGCTAGGGGGGAAATAAAACACTTTACCCAGCAAGTAGTAAGCCAAAACAAGTTGAAGGGGACATTACTTCTCATTCTTCTGACAAAAGCAAAGTCCATAAAAATAACTTATCAGTGAAACCTTTTTCCATTGTTCCAAAGGAAAATGACGGAGCAGTAGCAAAATGCCCAACAACTGATTAGAAAAATCAGAAGTACCTTGGCCTTGAACCAAAGACCACTGTTTGATGGTCAAGATGATCAGAAAGAAGTCCAGCAATATTGTGAAAGTATGGAATAAATGGAAGAATTCTAAAGTGTCATTTCCATAAGATGCAGTTTGAACATGAAAAATGCATTACTGAAAAAGTCACCAAAAAGAATGGAAGTTTGTTGACTTTGTTAAATTGGTGGGAGGGCTCTAAAACATAATTCCCACTAAGTCTTCAATGTTTAAAAGGACAATAGTACTTATGGGTGGGAACTGCAACCTGATCTGCAATACTGATGATGTATCATGGGGACCTAGAAAAGAAAACAAATCAAAAAATGGATTTCTGAAGAAATATATGAGAATACGTGGAATGGAAGATATGACTTTTCTAGTAGGAACTCAAAATAATGTATATATTATTCCCCAAGATACAACAGATGGGACAGTAATTACATTTTGGGTATTTAATTATAAATTCAGAAACACATCCAATAACTATTTCAGATCACGCACCAATAAAGACGAAAATAAAGATGCAGGGCAATGAATTAAAATGGCACACTGGCAATGTCATACTTATTTGTTAAAAAGAGAACAAATTCAAGGATAGTGGAAATGATTCTAGAGTTACTGGAGAAGACTGACATTTCTTCAGAAGGGAATGCTAGAGAGTGGGATAAAATGAAAATGGAATTTAAAATACTGTAGAAATAACAGACAGAAAGATATGAAAAATAAACATTTTTGGAGTGGTTGTCAATCTTAAAATACTGCAGAGGAAGGGGACTTCACAGGAAAAAAAGAGGAGCAATTGCTGAGTGTTAAAGGGAAACTATGGGAGTATTTCATAATATGCATGAGTTGCTGTTAAGCAAGCATTTCTTGATAACTTCAGAAAACAAAACTCTTAGTACAGTGACCTAAGCAACAGAATGTAGACAGGGGTTGTTGCTAAACACAGAGAGCCTATGACTAGAAAACTAACCAGAGATCCTACAGAAGTATTACAGAAATTTGGAAATTCTATGAAAATCTGCATAAAGCTGAGAAATGGGGAAGCCAAGAAAAGACACAAATGGAAATATTTATGGAATATTTAACTATGCCAAGGTTAGAGGAAGACAAGCCTCATGATACTCCACCATGTTAATAGATATAGATAAGATAGGTAGTAATAACTTAAAATGGTGACATACAGTCAAGCATCAAGGAAGTCACCAGCAACAGATGGTATTGTTGTGGACGTTGTGATATTAGGGAAAGGAAAGTGATAAAGTTCTGGATGGTCTTGTTTTAAAAGAAAGGACAGTACCATCATCTTACAAGAAAGACGTGGTGCCTGTATTACCCCAAAACGGTTAAGACCCCCTCAAACCCAGGTTCACATAGACACATTTCAATTTTAAACTATAATTATAAAGTGTTTATGTCTACACTAGCTAAGAGAATAACAAAGGTGTTGCCAAAATTGCAAGCTACAGATCAATGTGGTTTTGTGGAGGAGAGGCAAACATCTGAAAATATTAAAAGAACAATGATAATCCAGGAGAAGCAGAGTGTAAGAAAGTACCCCAGGTGTTGGTGGGTCTTAATGCTGAGAAGGTATTTGACAAAGTCAGCTTGGATTTTACGAGTAGGGCAATGGTAGCATTGTAGCAAATGCATCAACTGCAGAATAATAAGAGTTAAGTAGGAGGACATATGAAGGGTCAGAAGCAAGAATTATGCTGGGAGGGGTCTTCTCTGACAAACTCCATATGAACAGAGGAACAATGTAGAGGTGTTTTCCTTTCTCTTTATTTGTTTTATTCTTAAACCCAGTGACAAAAAGTTGGAGACTCACAAATCCAGGGATACAATTGGCATTGTAATCAAGAAAAGTTAGTTTTATTCACAATTAATATCATGTACTTGACAAATCCAGAAAATATTTTACTGCTGTGGAACATTTTGAGGCAGTTTCAAGTCTTTTCAGGATATAACATAAATGATAAAACAAAGGCAACAGCAGTAAACTATGTATATGCACATGAAACTGGTCCAGGAATACCCATATCTATGTGGATATGACAAGATGAAGTATTAAGGTGTATGGATTCTATTATGTTAGCTAATTATATGTGGGAAGAGACTAAACAAAAGATAATAAAAAAAAACTGAGAAGTCGAAAGATCAAGATTATGGCTATAGATAGTAAGATAGAGTTGTGGGTCATAATTAATAAAGAGTTGAAGGAATCTGGAAAGGGAAGAGGTCAACAGCTAAGTGGGCTAAGTTGAAAAAGGTAGTTAAGGACTATTTGATTTAAACAGATACTTTACAGCCATGGATTAAGAAGGCTCATATACATAATACCAGCAGAAGGTTACCAATTAGAGTGGAAAGTTGGGGGAGGTAGAGGGAAGATACAGTTAAAAAACAAGGAGAGAGAAACATTCTGGATGCAGGCCCTTAAGAAAAACAACAACCATATTATATTATATTAACCATAATATTAAACTTGAAAAGTAGTAAAAAGTGGTCTAAGAACTAAGCCAACACTGGAATGGATAACAGAGATTTTACCAAAAGGGAGGTCTGCAAGCAGGGTAATAGAAAATAGAAAAGAGGGGTCAGAATTTATTGAAGAAAATTAGCAAAGGAACCATTGCATGGGAAGCAAATGATGCAAGCAGTACAGTGGGATAAGAACAAGTAGAAGTTTGTACTACAGATCAAAGACCATCTTCCCTACCATGGATTGACAGCAGAGTATAGGCAAAAAAAAAAAGATAAGGGAGTGTTAATGGAAAAGATCAGCCCTATTTGAATTTTTAGTTGAATCTATAATAGAAGCTGCTATTAAAATGGGATACTTGGTAGGGAATATAAAATGCTGCATAACAACTGCAGGAATCAATCCGAAGAAGTTAGAAAAGATTTGGAAGAGAATGGAAAGGCAATATGCAAAACAACAGTAGGAGGACATCTGTATGTTTTCCAGACATGCAACGAAGTCTAGATGGTTAAGGAGTTTTAGATGGAAGTATATGCGTAGGTATTTTTACAACCTAAGCAGGCTTTGGTGATTTTTTCTTCGGGTAGGTAGCAATTGTTGAAGATATTAGAGGAAAGCAGAGAGGTAATTGGGTGCATATTTTTTTTTGGAATATCTCAAGTTGGCAGACTATAAAAAATCCCTACAGACTACTTTGCCAGAAATGTTGGGGAAGCAAATGATTTTAGCCAAGTTAAATGCTTCTTTGAGCTAGAATACAGAATCTGAATTGCCTACACATAGTATGGTCTTGCAAAGTTTAATGCTATTGGTTGCCAAATAAAACAATAACTAGAAAATGGAAATAAAAACCTATACCAACCATAACAAAAGTGCTGAACACTGCAAAGGAGATTAAAACATTGGAAGTGGGATCTTTAGAAAGAAAGCAGCAAATTACATACGAATAAATAGAATTTGTGGCAACAATGTATGCAGAATCATGATCAGGAGGAGGAATGAAATTTACAGGAAGGCAGGATTTGAATAATGTTGTTGTTGTTGTGTCTTTCAGCTTTTCCCGGTTAGGGGTCGCCACAGTGGAACTCCGGTCCGCTAATGATTGGCAGTAGATTTTTACGTGCCAAGTTGCCAGCCCTGACGCACAACCTTCAATGAAGGTACACCCATTCACACATGTCTCCACACAGAAGATGCTGAGAATCGAACAGGACAATGTCTTACTGTGAGGCGACAATGCTACCGCAGCACCACCACCTCAGTATCCAGGATTTGAACAATGTATGCAATAATTTATTGACAATTGTTAAAAAGAAAACTTATATGTTTAAGGCACAAAGCTAATAAAAATGTACACAGTGGTTTTGTTTTCTTTCTGCAACTGTATTTGTGCCTGTGTCATCATTTAAATGCTGTGAATTTAATAAATAATAATTGATGGAAAGGACTAGCAACTTTTCTGCCCAGTACAATACTTAAGGGACACTGTAGTATGGCTAAACATTAGCTGAAACATATGGACTGCAGCAAAAGGAGCAAAGTACCTATTAAATCATCAATAGGAAAACTGGACAACAGTGCCTACAGTACAAGTGTCAGGGTTGACTGCCTTTTACACCTTCTCCTGCAATTCCTCCTCCATCCAGCTTGACAGCATCCAGCTTGACAGCCACAACTGCTTAAAAGGGTCTTGTATGCAAGGCAGCCACCTTTCCTCTGAGCTGACTCAGTATTTACAGATGTAGTTTGTCTGGTTCTATGGAATCACATACTGATAATGTATATTTGTATTCTGGTCCTGTGCACAACATAAAAAACTATGTTCAAATATCATTATTTTCACCATGCTTAATTTTCATTTCCTTGTTTTCACTCCTTAGTGCAAATGCAGAACAAATATACTGACAAAAGAGTAACATTTTATGTACAACTTCCAACTCAGCATCTGTTTAAATGCATGAAAATTACTTTTTTGTAAAATAATACCTCCAAAATATCCACGCTTTGCCTTATATTCTAATACTTCAAGAGCAGGAGATTCACCCTGAGGATCATAACTTTCATCAAACCAGGGCCTAAAAGTAAAATTGTGAATAGTTTTAATCAAAAAGGTATTGTCATAAAATGCTGATGCCATAAAACTACTAACATATGTGAAATGTAAGGATGATGGTGTAGAAGTGACAGAATCTTAGCCACTTGTCTACGGTTTTACAGGACTGTTAACCACCTTAACATGTAGACAAATGCTGAGAATGCTACACTACATTACATCTTCAGTATAAGCAAAAACTTGTCACTAGTAGTGTAAACTGCTGCTTACTGAGTGACTCACTACTTGATGGTCGGTCAAGTAATGGCTCAGTAATGATGGTCTTTATTTTTACTGTCTGCTTTGCAAAAAATCATGTACTTAGTGGAACTAATATAATTTAATATTAGTCTTCCATAAATCATTTTCTAAAAGGGTCTTATGCTCCACTTAACCTCCCCAACAACTGGAAGAGTCTGAAAGAGGGTACCAGTCACTATTACAAAAGGTATTACATAAATAAAGCCTTCAGGTATTGTTGCTTAGGGATATGTTTATATCAAACAGCATTTCATAAATATGTGTATACTGTATTCAGAGTAGACAATGCACCAAGTCCCGCATTATTGATCACCGCTGTGTAGTGCTTTATTTATGACTGTTAACTGGTGTATTCCACTGAGCATTAGCTTGCTTACAGTACAAGGGAATTCCTGTACAGCATTATCAATAAAAAAGCAGTGAATAAATCACACTAATAACTATACAGAAATACTCTTAACCTCATTGCAAAGTTAAAACAGATAAATGTAAACAGACATATACTCACTATATCAGATGATCTATGAGAAGGCCCTCTACTGTACGTAACTGTTGAGATTTCTTATTCCAGTTTCTACAACTTGGCATAATTCCTATACATGACTAGCTCCTCCACCATCTCCTGCTGACACACGACTCTCTTGGCTAGGATGTCATGCTCAGTTCCTGTGCTCTTTAATTCAACCCCCAGGCACAGAGTACAACTATGAAGACATAAACAATACTATAAAATGATATACTGAACTGATTTACAAGAATATCAAAGAGGTGCCAAAGGAGAGGTCCTAAAAATATGACAAACAACAGTGTTTGATGGAGCTGTAAACTTAGAACAACTGGCCACTGCCCAAATGCCATCAGTGGAGCCCTTTTGAAAATAATAATGAAAGAAGTCAAATCCCTAGTACAGTAGCCTCCAGCAGCACTATTTTCAAGTGGTCAGCTACCCACCTGGAGGCATAAAACAAAACATGTTAGCAATATGTTTGTTTTGCACTGCAAGCTCTCTCTTTCCAGATCAAAGGAGACAAAATACTGGCCTGCCTACTGGAACTATAGACATTCTTCACTGACAGCCAGACTTGCTGATGATGATGCACATTAAGGGTACAGATAGTTTACATTAGAGTATGCCTCTACAAACAAAACAGGAAGATGAGCCAACTGCATTAAGGACAGTTCTGAAACTATTTCAAGACCAAACAGATCTTATCTACAAATGAAGGTATGTCACTCAGAGGTGAAGGGCCAGAGGTGGTGGCCCCCAAGAAGATCATGTTCCAAAAGATAAACTTCAAAGTAGATGAATTAGGTGGTATGAAGAGTCATGACGTTCAAGCCCCAAGCTGGAGAAAGGTTCTTCAATGGTACTCAGTTAGGTAAGAACCATCATTGAGGCATTGTTGTGTGTGCTGTGCAGTGATCCCAGAAAATGAGAAGTTATGTACCTACCATAACGTTCCATGTTAGTTGTCTTCTCTCGCCTTCTTTCTTGCTTGATGGGTTCGGAGCCGATCCTCGGCTCCGACTCGGCACTTTGCTAAGCTCGAGAGTCACTTTTACCAGCTCGAGGCAGCCCCATATCACATGATGCAAGGCAGTAAGTACCCAGATCTCGTTTGTTGTATATTAGGCAATAACACCCTGCATAAAAACTTCCCAGAAGGAAGAAAGAAGGCAGAAAAACACCTAAAGGATGGGTAAGGAAGACCAGAACTGTATGGTCTTAAAAAAGCATACTTCCATGTAGGGAGAAAAAAGGGTCTGTCCAGGCCAGGGGGAAGGAGGGAGGGTCGCAAGAAAGAAGGCGAGAGAAGACAACTAACATGGAACGTTATGGTAGGTACATAACTTCTCAATGTTAAGTTGTCAATCTCGCCTTCATTCTGCTTGATGGGACCGCCCTAGCACCTCTATCCTGGGTGGCTCAATGGAACAGACTCTTGAGAACTGTAGAGCCAAAACTGGCTCTATCCCTGGAGGCCAAATCCAATTTGTAATGAGAAACAAAGGTATGAGGAGTGGCCCAAGTGGCTGCTGCACAAATAGTGTCTAATGGAAGTCTAGCCTGAAAGGCTGTGGAAGTGGCTAAGCTTCTGGTTGAATGCGCTTTAGGTTTCGAGCACAGCTGTTTTCCCCTGAGCTGATAGATTTCAGAGATGACAGAAGAAAGCCATCTAGATAAGGTCACTTTGGAGACAGGAAGGCCTTTTTTGTTATCAGCATAAGAAATAAAGAGCTGATCGGATTTCCTGAATTGTTTTGTTCTGTCTAAATAATATCTGAGTTGGCGGTGAACATCAAGATAATGTCATTTTTGTTCCGATCTGTTTGAGTAATTTGGGAAAAATACAGGAAGGTCAATAGACTGGTTCAAATTATTCTTTGAGGCGACCTTAGGCAAAAAGGTCGGATTAGTTCTCAAGGATACCCTGTCTTTGTGGAAGACCAAATAAGGGGGACGAACAGAGAGAGAGTTCAGACACTCCCCTAGCCGAGGTAATAGCAACCAGGAAGAGTGTTTCCATGAAAGAAATTTCAGGGAACATGAAACAGCTGGCTCGAAGGGAGGAAGAATCAAGGATGTCAGCACTAAATTTAGGTCCCATTGAGGAGGAGGACTCCTGACTGGAGGTTTCAGGAGAAAGATTCCTTTTAAAAAGGCTCTACAAAGCCTGTGGGACATAATGTTGTGATCTGCAAACCCGACATGAAAGTTCGAGATAGCAGCCAACTGAACTTTGACCATGGAAGATGAAGAGCCCGCGTGAAAGATTTCCGCTAAGAAATCCAAAACTGCTTGAACAGGAGCAGTAAAAGGATCTAAATTATTAGATTTTGCCCAACAAGAGAAGCGTTTCCATTTGCTGGTATAAATCCTTCTAGTAGAGGATTTTAGTGAAGCCACTATGATATCCCTAACAGGATTAGAGATCATAGGAAGCCTGGCTAAGGAAGGAAGTGGAGCAACCATGCTGTGAGGTTGAGAGAAGGGATAGACGGGTGCAGCTGACCCGATTGGTGAATCAGAAGGTCTGGTACTGGGTCCAGATGCCACGGCTGCACCAAAAAGTGACGATGGAGGAACGGAAACCAAATTTGTCGAGGCCAATATGGAGCAATGAGAATCATTTTGGCTCTCAAAACGGTGGCTTTCTGGAGAACTTGTGGAATCAGCGGAAAGGGAGGAAAGGCATAAAGAAGTCCCTGGGGCCAATCCTGGGTTAGAGCATCTCTGGGGGGATGGCCTGGCAGTGGGAAGAGAGAAAAGAAGTCTGGGCATTTGCTGTTTTGGGGAGTAGCAAAAAGATCGCAACATGGGAGGCCCCATTCTAGAAAAATCTCCTCCACTATAGATTGTTTGAGAGACCACTCGTGAGGCATGAGAATAGCTCTGCTCAATCTGTCCGCTAGAATGTTGGTTTTCCCAGGGATATGCGTTGCTACCAGAAACCGATGAGAGGAGATCGCCCATTGCCAAAGTCTGAGAGCTTCTCGACACAAGGGGTAGGACTTGGTTCCGCCCTGTTTGTTGATATACCATACTACAGACATGTTGTCTGTGTGAACTGCAATTGTTCCCAAGGGAAGAAAGTCATTGAGGGCTTGCAACGTTAAAAGCACTGCTCTCATCTCTAGGACATTTATGTGCAGGTGGTATTCGAACGGTTGCCACGTCCCATGAACCTTCCTGCCCTGATAATGACCCCCCCCACCCGATCAGGGAGGCGTCCATAGTGACAGTGGCTGCTGGGGCCGGGGATACAAAGGGTCTGCCTTGGTGAATCTGGGGAGAAGTAATCCACCATGAAAGATGATTCTTGCAAATTTGTGTCACCAGGATTTGGTGACGCATTGGAAGTTGTTGGTAAGACCACTGAGTGAACAACATCCATTGAAGCAGACGCATGTAGAAGCGGGCCAGGGGAAGAAGGGTAATGGCTGCAGCCATGAGGCCCAACACCTTCAGAACCATTCTGGCTTGTACCTTTTTGCTGGCAAGGATGATCCTCACGTGACTTTGTATATCTGAGATTCTTTGGTCTGTGAGGGTTGCTGACATCCGAACAGTGTTTAAGTTTGCGCCTATGAAGGTAATAGACTGGCAGGGCAATAAGGAGGATTTTTCGTAGTTGATCGAAATCCCTAATTGAGTGCAGAGATTTAGTGTGTAATCCCTGGCTTGAAGAAGTTGATGCCTGGTGGTGGCTGAAAGGAGCCAGTCGTCGAGATACGGAAACACCTGGAATCCTTGACGTCTCAGGTGAGCCGTGACCACTGCCATACATTTGGTGAACACTCTGGGGGCTGTAGTGAGACCAAAGGGCAGGGCTCTGAATTGAAAATGACTGGACCCCAGCCGAAAGCGGAGAAATCTTCTGGAGCGTCTGTGAATTTTTATGTGATAATACGCGTCCTGAAGATCTATTGAGCACATCCAGTTGTCCTTCTCTAGGAAGGGCAAAATTGACTGAAGTGTGACCATTCGAAATCTTGTCTTTCTCACAGACTTGTTGAGTCTGCTGAGATCCAAAATTGGTCTCCAGTCTCCCATCTTTTTGGGGACCAAAAAGAATCTTGAGTAGATTCCAGGCTCTGAATGGTCTGTTGTAACTGGCTGAATGGCTCTTTTTTGTAGAAGCTTTAATACTTCTAACTCTGCAACTTCCCTTAGACCGGGTGGTACATCTGGAAGGGAATTTGTGTGAGAGAAGGGACTTTCCTCGAAAGGAATTTTGTAACCCTCGGATATAATCGACTGTACCCATCTGTCTTGAGAGAGGGAACGCCAGGCTTCTGGGTACAGCGATAGTCTTCCCCCGACTGCCTCCAAGGATGGACAGTCGGGCAACATCTCAGGGATGCTGGAAGGGCTTGTCAGAGAGAGGCTCTCTGCTTCCCTGGTTCTGTGGACCCCCTCTGCCTCTAGAGCGGCGTCTGTTATTGTTACCCCCTCTGCCTCTAGGGGTAACCTGACCACATGTATCCGGCGTGACTCCTTGGGATTTGCGGAACCACATCTTTCCACCCTTCTGTCCTTTGGGGTAAGGTCTAGAAGGGGTGGAAAAACGGACCCCTACGGCAGAAAGAGTCTTGCCGTCCTGTTCACACCTGGTCAAAGTATCCTTCACTTGAGGGCCAAACAAAGCTGATCCATCAAAGGGAGAGTTTGTGAAGGACGCCTTAAAGGGATCTGCAAAATTACAGAGCCGCATCCAGGATTGACGTCTAAGAGCCACCCCTGTACCTGCGGCTCTACACGCTCCATCTGCTGCATATGATATCAGTCGCATGGAGGAGTTAGCTATAGAATTAAGGATTCCTAGCTGAGAAGCAATTTTCTCTTGAGCCCCTGCAGCCGCAGGATCCTGTACTACTTCACCTAGTTCCTTAAGGATGTCCCTTTGGAGTCTGGTGAAGTGACATAAGTAGTTCAGCGAGCACATAGCAAAGGTCGCTGAAGAGAACATCCGCTTGCCATACCTATCCATGGTCCTAGAATCCTTATTAGGAGGATGGACTGGTACGGAAGGATCTGCAAGTTCCTTCTTAGTGGCAGCCGCCACCACCATGGCATCAACAGGGACACCTTTCGTAAGGAATTGCTTTCAAGGGGCTGTAATAAATTTAGACGGCCTCCTAGGAACTGGCTCTACAGAGTCAGGAGCAGCCCAAGTCTTTTGAGCAATAACCTCCATAAGGGGGTCGAAAGGCGGAGACACCCAGGAGGTGGAGGGGCGAGATCCAAACGCCTCTAGGTATACCGACTCATCCTCAGAGGGATTTGTGGAGGGCCAGTTTCCCCTCTGTTTTAGGAGTTCTAGGATGTCTGAAAAGGAGACATCCTCAGAGGGGAATCTTGGGGATCCCTCCGACTCATCTAAGTCGGTATCTGAAGTGATAGACTCAGGGGAGTCTAGGTGTTTCCTCTTACAAGTCCTCTTGTGCGGAGGATCTTCTGACTGATCAGGAGAATCCTCGGAAGAGGGGGTTATTCCCAGTGGGGAAACCTGAGGCGGTGGATCTCTGGGTCCGGGAGCAAGAGAGATGGAAGAGATATCGACAGGCACTGTAGAGGAGGAGCTAAGGGAATGGACTGCTGGCTGAGCCCAGTGGCCAGCACACTCTTCATCACCTCAAGGCCCCTCCCAGGGAGATCCGAGAGAACCCGTTCCGAAGAAACCGGGACTCCAGGGCCCACTGAAAGGGAAGGCTCCGAGGCAGATGTCGGAGCCGAGCTCACCAAGGCCGAGGCTCCAAGAGGAAGAGCGGGGTCGGACAAGGGTCCGATGCCACTCACCCCCTCGGAGGAGACCAGGGAAGCCCGACCACCGAATCCCTCCAAGGAAGGTCTCGAAGAGGAGATAAGAGTAGATGCAGAGGGTGCAGAAGGGGGGGGGGGGTATCTGACCCTCAGCCATAGCAGTAACTATCCCCGAAGACTCCAGCTCCAAACTCTGAGGTAGAGTCGAAGGAGGAACTTGAAGAGGGTGTGGACTAATAGTCGTCTGTTGAGACGGACTATGCAGCATCTGGGCCAGTGCCTGTGATTTTAATAATCTACTTACCACCCTCTCTAAATCATGGTCTGAAAGCCTGGACGACCTGGATGATCGGCTCCGATGGCTCCGCTCCGAAAGGAGAGGTGAGGCCGGAGCCGAAAAGATCAGTTCCAAGGAAGGGGACCTAGATCTCTTCCTCGAAGGAACCATCGGAGCCGAAAAAACCACGGATCCAGACGAAGCCGAGGACTTTTTGGCTCCAAATGAAAGTCTCGATGCATCGGCTCCAGCCGGAGCCGATACAGACATAACAGTAACGGTGTCGGAGCCGGTCGGCGCCGACACCGAAGCCTGAGCCACATGGTGATCGGAGCCAGCCGGAGCCGACACCAATGTGACCATAGCAGGATCGGCACCGATAGCCATCGGTGCCGAAGATTTTTGCAAGACAGGATCGGCTCCAGCCGGAGCCGATCTCGACTCCGAAGGAGTCAGAGCCGAGACCACCGGCTTAGATACAGAAGCCTGGGCCTTAGAAGACTTAGAAGTCTTGCTCGGAGCCGATTTGGCCGGACAGCCCTCCGGTTTAAGGAGACCCCTTAAAATCAACTTATTTCTCCTCTCCTGCAGGACTCTCTGGCCAAAGGAATGACAAATTGCACAGGAGTCCTGCAGGTGGAGAGGTCCCAGGCAATATAAGCAAGAAGTGTGACCGTCTGTCAGAAACATCTTCTGACAGCATGAGTCACACTTCTTAAAGCCTGAGACCCTTTCTTTGGACATGGTTGTACACAAACAGTACACACAACACAGTCCCACTCAGACAACTAAAGTTATCTATTATTCAATAACTAACCTATCACACACACCCTAACAGGGGGGGGGGGTGGGAGGGAATGAAGGCCTGACTAAAGAAGGGGAGGAAAAACAATTTTAGTCAGAAAAGGGCTTAAAATTAAGTAAAAATGAAGGTATACTAAAGAAAAGTGAAAATTGTTAAATTTTAGGGGCAAAAAGTAGTTCAAAACTAACACTTACCAGGAGCTGGCAAAAGGAGGACCTCATCAGCGAAGCGGCAAACGAGATCTAGGTACTTACCGCCTTGCATCATGGGATATGGGGCTGCCTCGAGCTGGTAAAAGTGACTCTCGAGCTTAGCAAAGTGCCGAGTCGGAGCCGAGGATCGGCTCCGAACCCATCAAGCAAGAATGAAGGCGAGATTGACAACTTAACATTATATTTTCACCATAAAATAATTGAAAGCCCAATCAATGAGCTGCCTGTGACAGGTCACTATCATTAGTAAACTAACAGAATGAAGTAGTACAGAATACCTTTAAGAGAGGAATAAAAGTATACAATATCACTATGCTCAGAGAGATAGCACATTTCACTTATCAAAATATGTCTGGGTAGTGGAAGGCTTCCAGGCAGCTTCAGTTATCTTTGAAACTCCTCCTGCTGGAAGATCAGGAAAAAATAGAACATGCAAAGGAAAGTACAGTTGTGTTAGCTGCAGTTACCATAACAGTAGATGTCTGAATTCCTCACTACTGCAATAGCCTTTGACTATTTGGGTTGTATCCTGCTTGGGATACACATGGCCAGCTTCATAAAGCCCTGGCTCTCTCCCTCACCTTCACTCTGAGTGCTGACTGGACAGACTATATGTGGAGGGAAATCAGCATTCCAAAAGAAGATTACTTCAGAATTACTTCTGTAATTTCTTGCTCACAAGAATAGGAATGTTCTAATCCTCATAAACAATATGTAAAAGAAACAGTTAGAACACCTGGCTCAAATGTACACAGAAATAATTGGGATATTTAATTGTTGCTGAGAAAGTTAATAGTCACCCGAATAACTGGTGAGCTTACACATTAACAGAAGAACCTCTTTGTAGAACAGATTAAGTCTGAAATACAGAGGAGTATTCATGGGCAGACCATGCTGAAATGGCTAATAAATACCCCTTGCCAAAGGAGCAAACACTTCTGCTTGTGTGATGGTTTCACACTGCAAAAACTGTAGCAGCACAAAACCCTTCAAAATAATGTATTCCAGTTTAAACAAGCAGAAAATCCAAGCACAAACTGTATTTACAGACCAGTGATGAAATAATGCTCAAGAAACTTCAAGTCTGATAAATAAAAAAACTTGTATTGAATAAACAAACACGGTTAAGCGCTTTCATCCCACCATTCAGGACTTCATCAGAACAGTGTTTGCAAGCATATTCATAGTATATTACTTACTTATTTGACATTTGTTGACCGGGTTAGTCCAACTGGGCCAGAGGCCCATTTTCAGTGGAGACCCGAGGAAACAAAACTCCAATACAGACAATTAATAGTACATAAACTTGACGCTCTAATACAGAGAATTACAATACATAAGTTCCAAATACAGAGAAAGTGTAATACATACAGAAAATAAAAGAAATACATTTTTTAACAGAGAAAATATATACAGCAATTGAACTTTCATAGAAAGAGCAATGATACAGCAGATGTATTTGTAATAAAGAGGTATTTAGACATGAGACAACAAGTATATACATATGTACATGTGGTGAAGAAAGTAAAGCTTAAGGGTGAATTATTGTAGGAAGACTAGGAGTAAAGGGAGAAAACTAAGAGTTGGTAGAGCAAGAAGTCTGTGTAGTAGGAGTGGAACAATGCAGTGACGTAGAATTCAGTAGTGTTGTAGAATTAGGTGGGGTCATGACAGGGGCAAGACTTGGTGTTAAGTAGGTGAAGTTTAAGTTCCTTTTTGAAGTGTTTAGGATGGGGAATGGATCTTATGTGTGCAGGGAGTTTATTCCAAGCTTGGGCTATAGTGCATTTGTATAGTATAGTATAGTTTACCAACATTTATGTGTGGTTGGTAAATATCCAAGAGTTTTTGGTTGGAGGTGTGGAGAATATGAATAGGGGTGTAAAAGGATACCAGGGAGTAGAGGGAAGGGCAGGTAAATGCTTTGTATAACACAGTGTGTGTAATTTGAAATTGCAATAGGAGTTGTTGGGGGAACTCCAGCCATTGGTGAGAGTTGAGTGCAAGGCAGTGGTTAGGAGAGTTGGTGACAAATCTAGCTATTTTGTGGTATGTTTGTTGGAGGGTGGACAAGGTTGTAGAATGTATGTGAGTTAGGATTTGGGCGGCATACAGAAGGGAGGGGAGAAGGAAAGCCTGAGCCAGGGAAAGTCTAGCATTAGAAATTTTCTATTTCAAAAAAGCAGACCAAGTTTTGGTAGGTTTTTTAATGATTTGAAAGATATGCAAGTTAAATTTTAGTTCATCGTCGATGATGGTACCTAGGCACTTAATTTGGGGTTCAGGTTGCATGATGGTCTTACTGGAGGACGTTATGACAAAGTTTGATTTGTGCTGAGAAAGAGAATGAGGGAGAAAAAGCAGGAGTTTAGTTTTTTGGGGTTTAAGATGAGTTGATTATCAGACAGCCACTTTTTGATGGATAGAAAGGTGTCTTGAGTATGAGCATGAAGTTCTGAGATGTTGATGGAGATGAAAGTGGAATCCCCACCATAGTGAATTAGGGAGAACTGATTGCAAGATGTGTGAAAATCATTTGTGAACATTTTAAACAGGAAGGGACCCAGGATGGAACCTTGGGGTACACCAGATGTGACGGGAAGGGAGTGGGATCAGGAGGAGAGCCATCTGACAGATTGTAGCCTATTGGAGAGGTAGCTGGTGAACCAGCCAAGGGAAGGAGCAGAGAGATTGAGGTTAGCAAGTTTATATAAAAGGAAAGAATGACAGACAGTGTCAAAGGCTTTGGAGAGGTTGAGGAAAAGACACAATACAAGTTAGTTGTTATCTCTGGCCTCAGCTACTGTATGAGTAAATAAGAAGCTGTGCTGTGGTCTGTCCGGAAGTCATGTTGAATGGGTGTGAGAAGGTTTTCCTGAAGGCGAAAGTTTAGCAGCTGAGTACGAATGTATTTTTCAAGTATTTTAGATACAGGGGAAAGGATGGCTATGGGTCTGTAGTTAGATGGGTCAGTAGAATTCCCTCCTTTATGCAGAGGGATGGTGAAGAAGGGTTTCCAAATGTCAGGGACTGTAGCTTCTTGAATGGACCTATTAATTACCAGGGATATAGAGTAAGCTATGGATTCAGCAGCTAGTTTGAAGAAGGTAGGCAGCAGATTATCTGAGGAGGGAGAGCAGGGTTTGAGCATAAGCAGAAGTGATTTGACGCAGGCAGTAGGAACAGGTTGAAAGGTGAAGAGGTTTTTATGTGGGTTGGAAGGGGTAGGAGGGGTGTTTGTGCTGTGGCTAGTGTGTATAAGCTTTTGGACAGTATCAATGAAGTGATTACTGTGAAGAGTACCAGTTTCTAGAGGAGTGTGATTTGGGAAAGGGGAGGGAGTAGAAGGGCAACCAGGCTGGAGAATTTTGTTAAGGGTGGTCCAGAATTTATGTGTGTTGGATTTACAGTTGGTTTGGGGAGAGTTGTAGTAGTAGGATTTTTTTATCACTGTTGATTTGTTTCTTGACAAGGGTCCTGAGTTCTTTGTAGTTTTCGAACAGGGATGGTGCTTTGGTTTTAGCCCAGGCTTTTCAAGCACTATCTCTTCTGTGCATAAGAGAACAGGCTTCCTTAGACAACCAGGGGGCATAATTAGCTTTGATTCTAATTCTCCTGGAGGGGGCAAGGAGTTGAGAGCATCTAGGAAAATGTGGTTACATTTTAACACAGCTTCATTGAGAGGGAGCTGCCAGAGGTACATTTTAATGCTGGATAGTATGGAGTTAAATAAATTGGCATTAAAATTAGAGAATTTACGGCAGTCTCTATAAGAGCGAGATGGGCAGAGCGTCTTTGGATGGAGGTGGGAAGATGATCACTTAATGTGTCAGGTAATGTGCAGGGGCTGTGATAGAGATTACGTGTGTTAGTGAGGGTCCAGTTGATAACAGGATTGGAAGAAGAGTTTTTGTGTATGTGGGTGGGGGAGGTTACTAGTTGGTGGAATCCATATAAGTTGCTACTGATTTGTGGAGAGTCCATTATTAGTTTAGACCAGTCAATATTGGCGTCACCAAGGATGAGGGTTTCATAAGGTACATTGTGGGAAAACCAGGATAGGAAATGTTCAAGGGTTGAAATATTATTCACTGGAGGGATATATATGGAGGCAATGGTATTATCTTGTATGAGTTTATGTGGCAATTTAGGATAATCAGTTCAGCTGGGTGGAAGTTGGGAATAGAGATGGTTATAGGTGAGAGATTAAGATTGTTAGAGTAGAGGATGGCAAACTCACCCCCCCCCCCTTTTTGGGGATCTGCCAAAGTGGTAAATATTATAGCCAGGTAGTAGTATTTCATTGTTTGTGATATGGGGTTTTATCGAGGTTTCAGATAAGGCTAGAATTTGTGGGGAGGTATGGGCTATCCAGGTGTGAAGATCAGTGATTTTGTTAACAAGGTTTTGAATAGATACGTTTTTAAGAGACGAGATGTGATGACGAGGGGGGACGGTAGGGAGGGTGTGGTTGATGAGGAGAGGGGGAAGTACAGGAAGAGTTGTGGGGTCTGTGGTTAAGGTTAGGAGTGAGGGGGGCCTGGGTTGGGGTGGATGTCCCCAGAGAGTAGTATGTTACTAGTGTAGAGATTAAGTGCAGCTAGCAGTGTGTAGAGCTTGTAATATTTTCATTTATGTTTACAAGAGTGAGAGTAGTACAGAAGTAATATACATTTGCAAAGGCAGAAGTTGGAGACGTTAAAGAGAGATGAGGAGATTGTAAAGAAGTGAGAAGTATTAGAAGCTGTATATGAGAGTGAAGTGTAAGAATACATGTATGGGTTGGAAAGGTTAGTGTGACAGGAGGTTAAGATTGAGAGAAGCATGAGAAATGGAATGGAAATGTATATATATTTCATTGTGAGGTGTGTGGAGTGTAGTTGTGAGGTAGGTCAGAGGAGGATAGTTGAAAAGAGAAAGTGATGTAATTAAGTGTGAATGTCACCTTGGGAGTGGTTACAAGCAGGAAGTGGAGCATGACTGGTTGTACAGGAAGGAAGGGGAGGGACTGGAGAGGATAACAGTAATTATAGTGGGGGTCGGTGGGAATGGGGGTAGTTTAGGAGAATGAAGTGAACCCAAGCGAAGCGAGGGCAAATGGAAAAACCGTGGAATCACCAAGAAAACAATCAGAGAAGCAGGTAAGTACAGCAAGTGAAAACTAAGAGGCAGAAGGGGATAGAGAAATGCTATAGAGATTCCCTGTGTAATTCGGAGGGAAGGAAGTAGCAAAGCAGAGTAAAGAAACTATTGTAGGGAAATAGGATAGAGTAGAAAGGGAAGGTTAAACTAGAAGAGAAGAAACAGAGAATATGCAGGGGGAGCACAGCAGAGAAGGAGCTTTTCAAGTGTGTCTTGCTGGAGAAGGCAGGGTGGGGAAAAGTAGGGTGGATAGACATAGGGAGCGGCCCAGCGATGTGCAAGAAGCAACCGGCAGTGGGAGAGCAGTATTGGTATGAGATTTACACCAGGCTATAGGACATACTTTGAGTATTTATTATAGGTGAGAGGCACCGCTGAAGGGACTGTATTTCGGGTAGTTCCAGGCAGGGTAAGTCTGTGGGCTTGAAGGTGTAGCTACTGTTAACCTGTAAAAGAGAGAGAGGGAGGAGAAGGATTAGGATACAGGGAGTACAACAAGTATGAGTAAAAAGCTGGAAAGAGTGGTTGTGTGTATGGTGGGGGAGTAGAAAGTTTGTGAGGGTGAATGAAAGAATGAAGTGTGCCAACTAGTGGAAGCTCAGTATGAAAGCGGTCTGATATAAGGGTGTATGGGAGAGCCTCTGAAAGTATGGGAGAGAGGGAGTGTATGCAGGTTAGTTAGTGAGGGATGTGGAGAAGAAGTGTGCAGTGAAATTAAGTTAGGCAGCAAATAATGTAAACAGCAGTATCAAATACAGGTTTATACAAACATGTAGCAGGCTACAGGCAAACATATGCAGGTAAGCAGCATCAATGAGCAGTTACAGTTAAGCAGCAGTAAAATATGTAAGGCAGTGAAATCCACAGTTATAGCATCAAAGAGCAGACATCATGCAGCTGTAAAAACCTTGCAGACAGGTAACTGCATAGTAACAGTATAAGGAGATGGCATCTCAACTACACAGTTACAGGCACATAGTACAAATACAGTAGTGCTCCTTATGCAAGCAAGTAATGTCAAAGACATGTATGTCAAAGACAGCAGACTATTGTTTGTTTGTTTGTGTCTTTCGGCTTTTCCCGGTTAGGGGTCGCCACAGCGGAACTCTGGTCCGCTAATGATTGGCAGTAGATTTTTACGTAGTGGCTTGCCGGGTCTAACGCACAACCTTCAACGAAGGAACGTCCATTCACGCATGTCGCCACACAGAAGACGCTCTGAAAATCGAACGGGCAACGTCTAACTGTAAGGTGACACCACCATATATGACACTTTAATTGTAATGCCCGTTAGAAAAGCGGGCGATGTCAGTATCGGTATGTCCATATCAGCACACTATATAAAACAATACGGTGGCAAGGCAAAAGCGAGCTAGCTTTTGAATAAGAAGAATACAATATATAAAGACATTCGAAAATAAAACAGCCAATAAAAAAATGACTTCCAATGAAGTACTACAGAATTCTTAAAGTAAAACTGTCAATAAATGCAAACTATTTTGTAAGACTTATGTTTTGATTTAATTGTTTTACTACCCTGTCTGTGTTAAAAACACTTTTATTAAAAAAAAAGTTACAATAATTCTTCAACAAAATACTAGCCTAAGAATAATGTATGTTTGCGAATGAAAAAAATATTAAAAACTGCTGGAAACTGTAAACAAATGATAAAAATCACATGAATGCCAAATTGGTATTGGTAAGAGTTATACCTAGACAGGACTACTGAGAAGATTAGTTTGTGTAATGTGTCAATAAAAAACATACTTGTGTTTCAAAGCTTAGCTGCCCTTATCTTGGGTACAGGAGTGATAGATGTATGTTTATTGAGACCTGGTAATGTGACTGCATTCAGTCTCAATTGCCAGAATAGCTCTCTCCTTTCAAGTTCTTCTTCCTATGCCCCTCCTCTAGATGAATGGGGTACTACCTCAAGTATACCAAAGTAGAATCTAGTAAAAGTAGGACATACTAAAGAATGTTTACAAAGTGAGTTGTTCGTATTTTTCTATTGAATGACAGTTATGCTTGTAAATCCTCCTGCATAACTGTCTTTATCTTGTCTATGTAAAAACTGTTACATCCATTACAGACTGCAAGGTAAACAACCCCCTCAGTTTCACAATTCCCACTCTCCAATGTGATATCTATGGGAGGTGCCCCTATCTAAACCTTATTCTTATGTAGTATATAGTTACACTGGTTACAAAAGCCATAGCTTTTGGTACCCCTACTTGTAGTTCTCAGGTCTTTTTTAGGATGTTCTAAAATGTTTTTAATGTTTCTACCTGTTTTACAGACAAATCTTGGTATCACTCCCAGATGTGTTAAAAATTCTAGATTATCCTTAAAATGCACCATTTTTTCAGTAGAATGTTCCTGATTTCCTTCGACTGTAGACAAAAAGGGATCACCATACAATTGGTGAAGTTAGTTGGGTTTCTTTCAGATCTCTAGAGGAACTTCATCTAGTGTGTCCTCTACCCCTAAGAGGGGTATGATTTTTTTACCCCATCCTAAGAGTATTTCATCACCAAGACTTTCTAAGATAGCACGGTGATAACCTCTATCCAGAAACACGTGCGTCAACCTGTCCACCTCTTCCTTTAAATGTTGAAAATCAGAACACATTCTGACAGCTTGTATTAGTTCCCTTTGAATACATGTCTTTTCGTGTGTTTAGGGTGACTGCTACTATATTGCAAGTAGCTGTTTCAAAATGTAGGTTTTCTGTAAACCAAGAAACCCAAACAAGCTTTCGATAAATCCTTATACAGTGTTAACATCCAAATAATTAATCACATAACTAGCGTGTGTGTGTGTGTGTGTGTGTGTGTGTGTGTGTGTGTGTGTGTGTGTGTGTGTGTGTGTGTGTGTGTGTGTTTTAAAAATGTAGTTGTGGAATTAATGTAGGAAAGAAATTCGTCCGTAGCTGAGCCCTGATTCTTCCAGAGGATGAAGATATCATACAAAAAATACAAATATGTATACCACATTTTGTCGAACCTAGAATTTAGTATAATTTATGTTCCCAGCTATACATAACAAGACTGGCAAACACAGGGGCACAGCTTGCAACCATCACCACCCCTCTGAGTTGTTTAAAATATTCTTCCTCAAATGTAATAAAATTACTGTGTAAAATGATACTCATAATTTCCATAATAGAATTTAACATGGAATTGTCTAACGTGGCCAGTTCAATTAGAGCATTGTGGAACAAATCCAAACCTTCCTTATATGGAATTGAGGCGAATAAATCTACCATATCAGTCACAGAAAAGCTGACATTTGGTTCAAAAAAATTATGTTTTATCTTCCTCAAAAAGTCCCATGAATCCTTGAGTATGTGTTTAATGGGATGTAGGGAATTTTTTAGTAGTCTGCCGCAAAAACCCCTAAGGGGTATGCAATAGAATTGTGTGCTGCCACTATTAAACAATATGGGGGACTAGAAATGCCTTTATGGACCTTGGGTATAGCAAAAACAAAGGGGATAACTGGGTGCCTGTTATACAAAAATTCAAACAATTCTTCACTAATAACCACTTGCAAAAAAGAATCTTCTAACATGTACTATATCTTTTTGCATGCTATGTGTATTTCATTTTTGGATAAAAGCTCATATTTGTCAAGGTTGTAGAGTGAACTGCATATCCTACTAATATAATCTATTGTGTCCTCAATAACCATCCCCCCACCCTTATATGGTTTCATAATCCTTGGGAACCTATCATTCCTTATAGTACATAAACTTACTTCCTATAAGTAATTTGTGAATCTCAGTACTACATGTCTTTTCAAAAATAGCTATCACACGGAGGAGGGGTGGCATGAATGTACTTTTTCTTTTTAACCTTATTTCTGATGTACTGTGTAAGTCCTTATGGACTATTCCTTGTTTTTTAACATAACCTGGAAGTTTAACTTCCTGATATAAAGTTTCAATTCAACTAGTGTATCAGCTATGTCCATTTTAAAAGTAGAAATATTTAGAAGCCAGTCTCAAAAGCACAATCGTGTGATGAAATCAAGCAGCATGTTTGAACATTTATCTGGAAAGTCCAGATTGATAAGCAGTAAAGAAACTCACGTTAAAGACTCCTGACATCTGTTAAGACTCTGCAAAAATCAGCAACTAGTCTAAATAAGTAAATGCGATTATATTAATATTTTAGGGCTAGAGTTTTACCATAAAACTCAGAAGAGGAATGACTGGTAACAGACTTTGAAGGGTCAACATTTTGAATTGTGGTACTTTCACAAACCAATTGAGAAAGGAAAAGAGCTACAACTGGTCTCAAGCAAACCCTGTTCTTTGAAACCAGAAACATTATCGCGTAGAAGCTTTCCTCCCTTTGGGTTAAAGTCACTTGTAGTGAGACTCTTTGGGAAAGCATATGTTGAAGAACCTTGCAAGGAAAAGGCTTTAGTTTTGAGGGTTTGGTTTTGCTTAAGATTGAAAAAAATCTGTTGCCAAAGGGAAAGGTTGAGAGACAGTCTCTGGGAAAGATTTAGAGAAGTAGTTTGTCCCTTTTGCTACCATCCTGCCAGCTCTTCTTTGTTACCTGTTTGCTAGCAGATGACTGGGAACTATTATTCTTTTTTTTCTTAAGAAACAAAGCAGAAGGTTTATAAGATTTATAATGCGGGGTTGAAAAATCTTAGTAACGCATTGAATTAATTTCTTTCCATCATCAAACTGTGTGTGTACCTGAGTAGCAGCACTGTCAAACAAAACCTTGTCTGTATTACAGTTTAAAACCACAGATTTACATCACCAACATTTTTGAATATATATATCCAAGAATATATCTTTTCAAGACTAGCAGTTGTAGTGGCCCTGGACACAGTATCTGCACAATCATACACACTCTTCAAAGCATGTTTAGACACCTGAGAAAGGTTATAAATACGTAGTGTTTTGTCTTTTTTGAGGACTGAAGGCTGAGGGTCACGGTTATTTCAGGCAACATTTAACACATCCTCCAAGGCTGGCATAATTAGTGGAAAGGGCATAGCATGAGGTACATCCAGTTTGCAGCACATCATAATATCATCTCAGGTTTTGGGGAATTTGTTCCCACAAAAATACATAATTCACCCTGGAACTAGACTTAAAAAAGGAAAACTCCTCTAATGGAGTTAGAGAGGACAACCGTCGCTTTGAATCAGAATTGTGGGCTTGACAGTCAAAGAAAAAACCCTGTCTCTGTCTACGCCGAAATCCCCTAACATTATCATCAAGAATGATTTCTACACTGTAGGATAGAAAGCCTGCAATAAACTCCTGGCTATGGTAAGAAAAATAAAGTTATGTACTTACCATAATGATAGACCTGAGTTGCCAGTTTCTGTCCTTCCTCAACTTATGAGTCTTGGATCAGACTTCATCTGCTTTTTCAAACTTTAGGATCCATAGCTCAGTCTCCACCCCTTACCTATAATCCCTTCCTGTCACCAATATTACCGCAGATCAAGTTTGCTCCCAAATCCTATAAAAATTACATAAATCATCAAAATATTTACTAGAAAACTGTATGACAGAGCAAAGGAAAAATCTGCTCTGGGGTGCAAGAGTACATAATGCTTTATCAATGGTAGCCCATAAAGTCATTCCAGAAGCCATGGGAAGAAAAACTTTCCATAACATGTAAAGGGGGAAGGAGACAGGGAAGCTGAGGATGGACAGAAACAGACAGCACAGATTTATCATTATGGTAAGCATATAACTTTAAAATCTAATGTTGCCTTTTCTGTCCATTCCTCAACTGAGGAGACAGAGTCCCAAGCTACTTAGTTCCATAGGTGGTCTAATGGAAGGATGTTACAGAGGATGGCAGAGCCAAAAGCCACCGTATCTCTGGAAAGCAAATCCGATGTGTAATGACAAATGAAGGTATGAACATTAGAGCAGATGGCAGCAGCACAAATGTCATCAATCAATTGAAGCCCTAGAAAAGAAGGCTGAAGAAGTGGATACTGTCCTTGTTGAGTGTGTTTCTGGTGGTTTTGGAAGACCCAAAACTTTTTTTATAAACATGGCAGATACAGCCAGTCAATCACCTTGCTAAGGTACCCTTTGACACATCTTGACCCATCTTGGTCATAGAACATGAAAAAAAAAAACATTGATATGATTTCCTAAAAGCTTTGGTTTGATGAAGGTAAAACTTGTGTACATCCAACAAATAGAGCATTTATTCTCCTTTTTCTGAAAAAAAATTTGGAAAGAAGACTGGAAGATTAATACTCTGATTAAATGAAGTATGTGAGGCTACTTTAGGCAAAAAAGGACTGGCGTGTAAACTAACCCTGTCCTTGTGGAAAACAATATAAGGAAGTTGGCAAGATAGAGTTTGAAGCTCTGGAACCCTTCTGGCTGAAGTAATCGGGTCTATATCACATAGTCGAAGTCTTATAACTTCGAACACGTAATGTTTGAACCATTATGTTCGAAGTTACAAAACTTCGACTATACACAAAAAAAAAAAAAAAAACAACGGAAAACAAAATAAACTATTCTAAGCAGGGGGGAAGCCCCCATGAACCCTCCACACCCCCCGCTACTTAAATATACCAACTCTGAGATCGCACCCCATTGAACAAAATGGAAACCTTTGCTTATGGAGATTTCCATTCAAACACTCAAACGTTTACAAATTCGAACTTATGGTCTTGACCATATGAGGTTCGAACTTGTAAAAGTTCGACTACGTGACAGAAACCCGAAGTAATCACTACCAGGAAAAGGGTTTTCCAAGTCAGACATTTTAGTCCACCTTAGCAGCAGGTTCAAAAGGAGCTTGGATCAAGGTTTGTATCAAGACAGTCAAGTTCTAAGGAGGAGTAGGATCCTTAAGTGGACGTCTAAAAAGAAAGGTACCTCAGAGGAAGGCTTTGCACAATTTGTGTGAGTCTAAGAAAGCATTATTCTCTCCCAATATGGAAATCTGAGATGGCCTTTAACTGAACAATGACAGTAGAATAACTAGCTCTATTATGGAAAATGTAGGCAAGGAATTCTAACTCTACAGACATAGGAGCAGAAAAAGGATGTAGATTTCTCTGTGAAGCCCAAATAGAAAATCTTTTCCATTTAGTTTTGTAAACTTTTCTAGTGGATGGCTTCTAAGAAATAAGAACGTGAACTACTTGGGATGAAAGCCTGGACTGACTAGCCATTACTGGAAATGGAGAAACCATGCGGTTAGCTTCAGGGCTCAAAAATCCAGATGAGGCATTCCAGATGGGTGAAACAGTAGATCAGGATTCAGATTCGGCACCCAAGGAGGGTATACCAGATAAGACCAGAGGTAGGGAAACCACACCTGTCAAAGCCAAAAAGGGGCAATGAGAATGACTTTGATCTTCCATTGTAATGCTTTCTGTAGAAATTCTGGAATTAGGGGAGTTGGTAGGAAGGCATATAGAAGACAGGAGGGGCCAATCAATGATTAGAGCATCACTCAAGGACTCATCCTGTGGGAGGATCAGAGCAATGATCAACTGAATATAGAACTGATGGTAGAAGTGAAATGATCGTAGCATGGTTGGCCATACTGATGAAAAATTTGTGTCACCACTGTTCAGTTGAGAGGCCACTCATGAGGTAGCGGAATAAATCTGCTCAGCCTGTCCGCTAGAATGTTGGTTTTCCCTGGAATGTGCATTGCCATCAGAAAACGGCTGGAAGACATCATCCACTGTCGCACTCTTATCGCTTCTGCATACAACATGTTTGTTTGTTAATGTACCAGACTACTGACATGTTGTCAGTCTGTGTAGAAACCACTCCTAGAGGAAGGGCATCCTGAATAGCTTGCAATGTTAGAAGGACTGCCTTCAGTTCCTAGACATTGATGAGAAGATTTGCCTCTGATAGGAACCACGTGCTTTGGACCATCTTTCCCATGTAATGCACCCACAACCTAGTTGGGAAGCATCCATGATCACTGTGGTTTTAGGAGAGGGAGGAACAAAAGGACGAATGGCCTCAAAACACCTCTGAAGACTGAATCCCCCAAGTTAAATGGCTTCTGTAGATTCTTGTTAAGAGTATTGGAAAAGTCATGGGGTGGGATATGATGGACCACTGAACCACAAGTTCTCCACTGTAACACTCTCATACAGTATCTTGATAAAGGGACCAAAGCAATGGAGGCTTTCATTGATCCTATAAGTTGAAGAACTAGTCCGGCAAGTGGCATCTGACAGGAAAGGAGATGTTGAGTGTCATTTCTTAGGATCAGTAAACTGCTCTCCAGTAACTTTGCAATTTAAACAGTTGTACCAAATGAGCTACTATGAACTGCAGAACTTGTACTCGGGGGAAAACTTTTAGTTATGTACTTACCATAACTTTAGATGTATGGGATCCATCTCGCCTACATTCTCTACAGATGGGTTTTCGACTCGGCCGCTATACAATAGAACGCAGTCTCTTATTGACTGAGTTACCTCATATCCCAGGATGCACCACTACCAATTCCCCAGATCTTGTTTGTCCGCACTCATGCTGATAGAAACATACTATTGTTATAACATTCTCAGGTCTTTCAAGAGAGGAAAGAAGTTCAATTTCAGATCGTCCGGTCTCTCCTGGTCTACGAGGCAGGGGGAAGGAGGGTGGGTTATTAGGAATGTAGGCAAGATGGATCCCATACATCTAAAGTTATGGTAAGTACATAGCTAAAAGATGTAATGTGATCCTATCTCGCCTACATTCTCTACAGATGGGACAGTGTCCCTAGCACCTAATTCCTGGGTGGCTCACTGGAAAACACTCCTGAGAACTGTGGAACCGAAGGAAGCTCGACCCCTGGATGCCACATCTAATTTGTAGTGAGAAACAAAGGTGTGTGAAGATGTCCACGTGGCAGCCGCACAAATGTCACCAATAGAGAGCTTGGAATGAAAAGCTGCCGAAGTGGCCATAGCCCTAGTAGAATGAGCTTTCACTGGAACTATAAGTTCCTTATTTGAGATGAGATAAACATGATTGATACAGTCCCTGATCCACTTGGCAATAGTGACTTTTGTGACGGCTTTGCCTAATCTATTATCCGAAAAGGACACAAACAGTTGATCTGATTTTCGTGCTTTGTGTGTCCTATCCAAATAGAAACGTAATTGTCTGTGCACATCCAAGCAGTGAAAAGTATATTCAGCTCTATTCGAATACTTGGGGAAGAAGACCGGTAGCTCTAGTGATTGTTGTAGACAAAAGTTAGAACAAACCTTTGGTATAAAAGATGGGTTTGGTCTAAGAGATACTCTATCCTTGTGAAAAACCAAGTATGGTGGTTTAACACATAGGGCTTGAAGTTCTGAAACTCGTCTGGCTGAAGTAATAGCAACTAGAAGGGCAGTCTTCCAAGAAAGGAATTTTAGATCACAGGTTGCTGCCGGCTCAAAGGGGGATGAGGTTAATGCACCTAATACCACGTTAAGGTCCCACGGAGGTGCAGGTTGAGATATAGGGGGTCGTAGAAGCCAAGCTCCTTTAATAAAGGCTTTGCACAACTTGTTGCTCATTAAAGAAGGTTCCACACTCTCATGAAAATTGGAAATAGCCGCCAATTGTACTTTGATGGTAGACACTGAGCAACCTTGGTTGAATAGGGAAGCTAAAACTTCAGTACTTCTGATACCGAGGCTGTCATCGGGTCTAATCCTCGGAGTTGGGCCCAAATAGCAAACCTCTTCCATTTATTGCTATATATCTTTTTCGTAGAAGTCTTGTGGGTCAAGACAAGATGTGCATGACTTCAGGGGCAAAAGAATGGCTCCTAACTATGGTTGGAAGAGGAGTAGCCAGGCTGCCAACTTCAATGAATGGAGGGACTGATGGAGCTGTCCTGACTGATGCGTCAAAAGGTCCGGAACTTGGTCCAGGAACCAAGGACCCTCCAATGCATATCTGTGAAGAAAGGGGAACCAGACTTGTCGAGGCCAGTATGGGGCGATTAATATCATTTTGCTTCCCAAGCGAATCGCCTTCTGAATCACCTTGGGGAGAAGGGGAACCGGTGGAAAGGCATATAGCAGACCGGAGGGCCAAACGTGGACTACAACGTCCTTGGGGATCTCCCCCGGAACTGGGGTCAGAGTGAAGAAGTGTTGGCATTTCGTGTTGAGGGGACTTGCAAAGAGATCGCAACAAGGAACTCCCCATCTCGTGAAAATCTGCGTTACCACTCTGTTGTTCAAGGACCACTCGTCAGGGGAGAGAATAGTTCTGCTCAGTCTGTCGGCTATCACGTTGGATTTCCCCGGAATGTGCGTTGCCACTAAGAAACGCTTGGTAGCAATCGCCCAATCCCATACTTTCATGGCTTCTCTGCAAAGGGGGTAGGACCTGGTTCCTCCTTGCTTGTTTAAGTACCAGACTACTGACATGTTGTCAGACTAAATGGCAATCGTACCCTGGGGGAGGTGATCGTGCAGTGCTTGCAACGCTAAAAGCACCGCCCTCATCTCCAGGATATTGATATGGAGAAAACTCTCGTCGGAGTGAGACGTGCCTTGGACCGACCTGTCCAGATAATGTCCCCCCCACCCTGTCTGGGAGGCATCCGTAGTCAACGTGGCAGAGGGGAGTGGGGGAACGAAGGGTCGCCCTAGATTCAGGTTGGAGGAGAGAAGCCACCAACAAAGATCCTGTTTGCACGTGTCTGTGATCAGTATGTGGTGACTGAGGGGAAGGTCTTGATAAGACCACTGGACTGATAGGAGCCACTGAAGTATCCTCATGTGCAACCTTGCCAAGGGGACCAGAAGAATGGTGGCTGCCATGGAGCCCAACAGCTGTAGGACCATTCTTGCTGGAGCACGATGTTTGAGGAGCAGAGCCTGAACCTGAAGCTGGAGCGTCACTATTCTTTCTGCAGGGAGATAGACTCGCATCTGCCTTGAGTCTATTTCTGCACCAATAAACAGAATACGCTGAGATGGTAGCAATACAGATTTTGACCAATTGAAGGTGATTCCTAAGGAGTTGCCTAGTGTGATAGTGGCTGCTAGGTTTTCCAAGAGTAGATGCCTGGAGGTGGCAGTTAGGAGCCAGTCGCCTAGGTATGGAAACACCTGGAATCCTAGACTTCTCAGGTGAGCAGTCACCACCGCCAAACATTTGGTGAACACCCTGGGGGCTGTGGTGAGACCAAAGGGCAGTGCTCAGAACTGGAAATGACTGTCTCCTAGGCTGAAGCGTAAGTGTCTTCTCGACGCCTGATCTATCAGAATGTGATAGTAGGCGACTGAGATCTATGGAGCACATCCAAACACCTTTCTCCAAAAGCGGGAGAATGGATTGCAAAGTGACCATCCGGAATTTGGACTTTTTTACAAATCGGTTTAGTTTGCTGAGATCCAAAATGGGTCTCAAGTCCCCGGTCTTTTTTGGCACCAAAAAGAATCTTGAGTAAGTCCCTGATCCGGCCTGGTCTGCGGGGACAGGTTGGATGACCCCTTTTTGAAGCAGCTTTGATATTTCGTTGGCTGCATGATCCCATTGACTGGGTGGCGGGTCCGGGATTCTTTGGACTGGTGGAGGGGGTCGAGCAAATGGGATGGTGTAGCCTCCGGCGATGATTCGAAGCACCCATTGGTCCTGAGTAATATTTTCCCAGGCCTTTAGGTGTTTCGAAAAGCGACCCCCGACTGGCTCCGGAGCTGCACAGTCGGGTACTCCTTCAGGGATGCTGGAAGGAGGAGGAGCCACGAAAGGACTCGCGGTCTCCAGTGTTGCGGGGGCCTCCGCCGCCTCTGGGATGGCGTCTCCCTGAAAAATTTCCCCCTCCTCTGCCTCTATAAGGGGAATCGCTCTGCTGCGACAATTAAGGCTTTTGAGACTTACGGAACCACATTTTCCCTCCTCTTCGAGCCTTGGGATAAGGTCTGAAGGGAGTGGAAAACCGGGCTCCTACGGCAGTTAAAGTCTTACCCTCCTGTTCGCAGCGAGTCAATGTGTCCTTTACCTTGGGTCCAAACAGTGAGGACCCATCAAAGGGGGCGTCGGCAAAGGAAGACTTAAAGGCCTCTGCAAAGTGACACAGGCGTAGCCAGGCTTGTCTCCGTAGAGCAACACCTGTTCCAGCTGCTCTACTCGCTCCTTCGGCCGCATAAGAAATGAGCCTCATGGACGAGTTAGATAATGAAGACAGGGTAGCCAACTGGGAGTTAACCGTCTAGGTCAACTGCTCAGGTAAGTTACCAGAGAGGGTATCCGAAAGCTCCTTGATCAGATCCCTCTGTAGTCTGGTGAAATGTGTCAGGTAATTCAGAGACCTTAATGTAAAGGCCGCTGAAGAAAGGGTATGCTTGCCGTACCGATCCATGCTCCTAGACTCTTTATTAGGAGGATGGATGGACGTCGAAGCCTCTGCCACATCTTGTTGGGTGGCAGATGCCACCACCATAGCATCTACAGCCACGCCTTTCGATAGAATGTCCTTGTCCGGGGGAGCCGAGAGGAACTTAGTGGGGCGAGCTGGCAATGGTTCCACAGAATCCGGGTGTTCCCACGCCCTTCGAGAGATCAAATCCAGAAGCTCATCGAAGGGCGAAGACACCCAGGAGGCGGAGGGCTGAGCCCCGAAGGCCTTGAGGAAAACCGACTCCTCAGCAGAAGGGGGTTTGGACTGCCAGTCGCCTCGTTGCTTGAGGATCTCCAAGATGTCCGCAAAGGAGACATCTTCCGAGGACGACTTTGGGGACCCCTCCGCATCA
Source organism: Protopterus annectens (assembly GCF_019279795.1). NCBI lineage: Eukaryota > Metazoa > Chordata > Ceratodontiformes > Protopteridae > Protopterus > Protopterus annectens. Next base: position 108,734,716 of record NC_056726.1, read on the forward strand.
TCGAGGTCGGTATCCGAGGTGAGAGACTCATCAGGGGAGTCGACGTGTTTCCTCTTACACTGTCTCTTCCTGGGAGGTTCCTCTGAAAGCATGTCGGAGGGACCTCCAGGAAGAAGGGAACCCCCCAATGGGGGTAACCTCAGGCCCAGGGGCTCCGCTGTCGTGAGACAGGGGGATTGCAAAGGCACCAGTCTCCATGCCCAGGGAAGGTGGTGGTGAAATGGTCGAAGTGGCCACAGAGGATTTGGCCAAGGCACTCCTCATGGCATCGAAGGCTGGACCCCCAGAGTCCTGGGATGGTTCAACCCCCGAGACCACAACGGCAGTCGGAACCCCTGCAGCCAACGCACCGAGAGGGAGGCTCGGAACCGAAAGGATCGGGCCCGAAGCGTCCCCCCGGGGCCGACAGAGGAGGTCCGCGTACCGAACCCCGACCCAAGGGACGGGGTTGAAGTTAGAGTCGGAACCGACCCGATAACCTCCACCGGTTCCACCAACACCGACTCCAACGGCGCCGAGGCTGTTGGAGGAGGAATCGATGTAGCAGGATGGGAGATCGGCTCCAAAGCCAACTGGGCTGGAGCCGAGATCAACTTTGCGAAGACTGGAGACTGAAAAAGCCTTTGAAGCACCCTGTCTAAGTCCGAATCGGACATCCTCGATGACCGAGAAGAGACCGACCGGGTCCGAGTCGACTTCTCCGCCGGCTCCGAAAGACTGGGGGACCGGCTCCGTAATGGTTCTAGAAGTATCGGCGCCGAGGGAGACTTCACTACAACTGCAATTTCCCTCAGAGCCGATGTGGACTTCGGCACTGAAGGGGAAGAGTCTGAGCGGGCAACCCCCATCGGTTCCGAAGGCAGTGGAACCGATGAAGGTGACACGCCTCTCGAGCCTCCGAGACTCCGAAACCAGAGGAGTCGAGGCTGGAGATATCGAGGCAGACCGTTCTGCCCTCGGCTCCGAATTCTGTGGAGCCGACGGAGAAGCCTGCCGAGACTTTTTTGCTGCCGGATCCAACGGGCTGGTCGGAGCCGAAGACTTTTTCTTCCTCGAAGGTGAAGAAGAGGAAGATAGGGCTTCCTCAAAGGAAGGGGTAATAAGCCCTTTTAAGATCAACTTATTTTTCCTCTCTTGGAGGACGCGAGAGGAAAAAGCGTGGCAAACGCTACAGGACTCCTGAAGATGCTTCGGGCCTAAACAATAAACACATAAGGAATGGTCATCTGTTATAGACATTTTATAATTACATTTAACACACTTTTTAAAACCGGATGGTCTATGCTCTTTAGACATGGTTATAAAAACAATAAACACCGACTACAAAAAACAAAGTTAGTACAGACAACCTACACTCTAACTTAAACGCCTAGGGTAGGGCTAGGCCCCTCTAACTTAAACGGGACCGTTAACTAACAAAAAAAACACAACTTACCACAAGAAATACACCAAAACCAATCACACAACAACAATAGCTGTTAAAACAGCTTTTGGGTAAGTTTTTACCAAAATTCAGACAGAAAAAAATTTCTGACTAAAGATACTTAGCTCAGCCAAGTCCGAGACCACGTCTATGCTGAAAAGCGGCAAACGAGATCTGGGGAAGTGGTAGTGGTGCATCCTGGGATATGAGGTAACTCAGCCAATAAGAGACTGCGTTCTATTGTATAGCGGCCGAGTCGGAGCCGAGGATCGGCTCCGAACCCATCTGTAGAGAATGTAGGTGAGATAGGATCACATTACATCTGAGATTTGTCCTGGTTCACTGAAATTCCCAGGTTAGAGCAAAGCTAAAGCAAGTAATTTCTGGGCCAGATTAGCAGAGACCTGGTAACAGCGTTAAAGGGCCAGTGATATGAAACCACCCAGAAACCTTGCAGCCAGAGATGAAGAACAACTGACATGCTTATGGTGAACACCTGGGGGGCTGTGGTGAGACCAAAGGGCTAGGCTCTGAATTGGAAATGACTGGCACCCAGGCTGAAGTGAAGAAACTTCATACAGCATCTGTCCATTTTGATGTGGCAGTACACATCCTGAAGGTCTATCAAGTATATCCAGTTGTCTTTCCTCATTAAAGGCAGGATGACTGTACCATGACCATTATGAACTCTGTGTTTGACGAACTGGTTCAAGCTGCTGAGGTCCAAAATTGGACTCGAGTCCCAGTTCTTTTTTGGCACCAAGAAGAATCTGGAATAAGTTCTGAACCCTTGCTTGTCTAGTGGGATCTTTTGGATGACTCATTTGTCTAGCAGCTTTTTTATTTCTAATGCTGCTGCTTTGAGAGGGTGGTACATTGGGAAATTTCTTTCATAGTGGGGTAGATATAGAAAGGAAATGAAATAGCCTCTGGTAATTATTGTTGGCACCCAGATATCGTTGGTGATGGACATCCAAGCTAGTGGATGCAGAGATGAGCATCTTACAACTGCCTCCAGAGGGCAGCAGTCGGGTAACCACTCAGAAGCACTGAAAAGGCTTTTCAGAGAAGCGACCCCCGAAGCCTTGATTCTGCAAGCTTCCTCTGCTAGAAAGGCAAGGTCTATTGTTAGAATATCCCCCACTGCTCCGGGATGATCTATCGCCATAGGAATCTTGGGAAAACCCTCAAGACTTCCTCAACCAAAGTTTCTTGCCCCACTTCTGGTTTCTAGAGAAGGTTCTAGAGAAGGTTCTTTGGGGGGGGTAGAGAACTGTATGCCTATAGCAGAAAGAGTTTTCCCATCCTGTTGACTCCCCAGAGAGAGTGTGTCTTTGACCATGGGGCCAAACAAGGTCAACCCATCAAACAGGGTGTTGATAAATATGTCTTAAAGGGCACCACAAAATCACACAAGTGCATCCAGACATGCAACCTTACTGTAATGTCTGTTCCTGCATCTCTTGAAACATCTTCCACTATGGTGGATCTGAGATGTGTGGAGGCATTCAACAGGGATTGAAGGCTGGCCAGCTGAGAATCCACTGTTTTTTCTGTCTTCTGCAGACATGGACCCAGAAAGAGACTTGGAAAGCTCCTTGGTCAAGTCTCTTTGGAACCTATTCATGTGTGCCAAATAGTTTAGCAACCTTAGTGCAAAAGTAGTTGAGGCATAAACACACTTCCCAAATCTGTCCAATGTCCAGGATTCTATATTAATGAGGACGGACAGAAAACCTTTCTACTGCAGGCTTCTTCTTAGTGGCTGCCACTACCTACCATGGCATGCACTGCCAGGCCTTTTGTCCAATGAGAATGGCCTTTGGGGACTGCAAAGTATTTGTCCAGTTACCTGGGGATCTGTTCAGTAATGCCCAGTTCCTTCTATGCCCAGTGAGATATTAAATCCATAATCTCATCTACTAGAGGAACCAGCCATGTAGCAGCTAAGCTTGAACCAAAAACCTCAAGGAAGATGGATTCCTCCTGTGAATGGGCTTTGGAAGAACACCCTCTTTTCTGTCTTAGTAGCTCGAAGATCTCTCTGAATGAGATGTCTTCAAGGGGGTGATATGGGAGACCCCTCACCTTCATCAAATTCCGTGTCTTTTGTCAAGGACTCCTGGGGGGGGTTGAATGAGTCTCCTCTTACATGCATGCTTCTGAAGAGCCTCTGTGGGGGAAAGCTCCAGGGAGCACTTGGAAGCCTGAGGGGAGTTCAGAATGAGGGTTGTCATAAGGCTAGTGTGAACCGGCTTTGCCAATACGATAGACTGTGCAGGATTAGGATGCAGAGCTATCAGTTGTGGAGCAGGTGGAGCAGGCAAAGATGCCTATTCTCCAGCCATGGAGAGAGCTTTCTCCACTATTTTGAAATTCTGAAGATCACTCTGGGAAGAGCCAAAGTTGCCACACCAGCATGGCCAATTCCATAACATAAACTAACAACGAGGCACCAAGAGGGAGGGACAGCTCTGACAGCTTAGGAATTGAACCCTTAGCTCTAGAATCGAAGCTGAAGTTTTGGCACCAAGATGCATTCAGCTTCAAAGAAATCAAAGCTGTCTGGGTCAGAGCCAATGCCGAGTCAAGGAAGACCACAACCTCAAATCCAACACAATCAATCCAGAAGAGGTTGCATCCAATAATTCTGAACCCAGAGGTCAGACTGGGGTATAAGTAATCAAAGTTAAGGAAGAGGGTCCAAAGCTCACAGATCCAATGGCATACAGAGCATGGAGAACTCCAAAATGAATCTGGGTCCTGAGGAATTCCTCCTCATTCCATCCACATCAACTTCTGCCAAGCTTCTGGCAGACCTGATGGGTCTCAATGAACATGATGTGGAAGCTGGTCTCGAGGATCTCTGTAAAGATCTCTCCTGTAGGAAAGGTGAGCACAGCCTGAGAGAGACTGGATCTGGGGAAAACCTCAGCTCTGGAAAAAGGGCGAGATCTTGGGCCAAAATGGAAATGGATCTGAAAAAGTAGCCAGATCTGAAGGCTTTAAAGTTTCTACTGCCAGAGCCGAAGGCAAAATGGATGATGGAGGGGAGTTGATTCCTCATCTCCTTGCCCCTGTCTTTAGGTCTGTCACTCTTGTCTCCCTTGGGTTTATCTGAGGACTTCTTACTCAAGGGCGAAGCTCCAGATCCAGATTTTGAAGCGTAAGAAGGAATAAGATCCTTAAGCACAAGTTTATTTCAGTGGCCAAGAAAGGCTTAATGCCTAAAAGCTGTGCAAATAGAGCAATTTTCATCAAAGTGAGCTACTTTCAAACTGTACTCACATTTAGAATGGCAGTCAGAGTTTGGCATATCGTGGCTTCCAACTACACCACTTCTTGAATACCATAGGCTTTTCAAAAAATAGTGCGGTATAGAAAAACACAAAAAGAACACTAACAACAAATGTAATCAAGTAATACATCAAGAAAAAGGGGAAAGGTGTAAACCAAAGAAAAATCAGCAACAATGGTACCAAAGATTGCCTGTTAAAAACTAGTAATAAAATAGTGAAGCAGCAGGTAGAAAAAGGCCTAGACAAGAGAGGAGTGTTTTTGTTTTACATATTTTTTTTTTGCTTGTTTTTAAACAGAAACAAGGGAAGGTGAAGGCACTATAAAAGGAAGTGACTACCAAGAAAAATATGATCTTAGTATAGAGAAAAATCCATGAATCTAAATATCAAAAAATCACTAACCCTTAACCAAAAAGCACATCCAAACTCTGCAAGTAGTGAATGAGATCTGAGCTAATGCTGGATACTGGAGGGGCTTGTGGCTAAGGGGAGAAACCTAAGCTATGGATCCTAAAGTTTGAAAAAGCAGCTGATGTCAGATCAGTAACCCTTTAGTTGTGCCCCAAAGTGGACATTTTTGGTTCAATGTTAGATTTGCACAAACATATCCACGGCACGACCAGTACAAAGGCAGAACCACCTTTTTTGCATAAATAAAAGCTTATTCTTTTAGCATTTTTGTTTATATCTGTTTCTCTTGTTTATTTGTTTCTTAGATGATACAGAATAACTGTTATAAACAACTATCATATAATATTACGGAAAAAAATTTGTCCTAAAATCTCAGGACATATACCATTTTATATTTTTTTTTGCAGGACACAACTGCCCAAAGAGGGACTGTCCCTCGCAAAGTGGGACAGGTGGTAACCCTATTTAGTTGAATAACAGATGTAAAAAACATTAGAGCCATCTTTAGGAACACACAAAATGTACTTGGATGAGCGCTGTTTAACCTTTAGTTTCTTTTTAACAATTTAATATTTAATTAAAGTAAATATTTAATTTAATAGTTTCTGGTCATACTTTTTCTTCTTCCCTGACCACCTCATAATCTATTCTCCCTCTCATGTCTAGATAATCTCTAACCTCATCCTTTCCTATCCAATTTTCCCTGTACAAACCCTTCATCAGCTTACTTTGAGAAACTACAACAAGGAATTATATCAGATGATATAATACAAATGTCAGTTATAATAGCATAGAATGTAATTTCTGTTGTTCTGTATGTCTTATATAATTTCTTGTATAAGTTTTGTATAATCTCTATACATGGAGCTTTTCTCCCTGGGCCTCCGCTGAAAATGGGTCTTGTCCCAGTCACACTTTCCCGGTAAACAAATATAAAATAAAATAAAATACATTTTTGCCAGGGACATCTCTCGAAGAAGAACCTCCCAAAGAAACTCCCAGACCGAAAGAAGAAGATTGTTTTTTCATGCCCATATTGGACATTGCAACAGCCAAAGAGGGTGTGTGTCCGACCCCTGGTCCACAGTGGCCAGAAAGACAACATTAGAGAGATTCAAGGAAACCAGTAAGTGGTATGAAGAACCAGCAATGGCCACTGAAGAGTCACCCACCACTGACTTAGGCATAGATCGAGCCCGCACAGAAGGAAAGAGCTTGTATTTTAACTGTTTGTTTTTCTTTTTAGGTATGCCGGGAGGAGAACCAGCAGAACCGGGACCGAGAAGAAGCCTGTCTACCAGTAAGTGCTGCTGGGAAGAGTTGGATGGAAGGTAGCTAGCCTGACAAGTTTTCACAAGCAACACATGCAGGCTTACACTTTCCTACGCAATCCTTCATAATTAAAAAGTAAAAGCACAAGAGTACAGAAAAATTCTGTCAGAGGGACTTACCCTTTCAAAGAAACTGCACCAAGAGAAAACAAGAAATGGTCTCATGCACCAAACATAAAATGTATTTCTAGCCATCTAATATACTTCACACTGCTTAAACACCTTCAGGCAAAATGTCTCGGGTAGTAAAATAATGAAGGCAAGTAGTCAGAAAGTGCAGACAATCACCAAAACTTTCAAATAGTGTTTTAAGTACATAAAAATACTTCCCGAGGTTTAAATCCTTACACTTCACTTAAAATATTTCAAAAGCAGTACATTTCCTCACAAAATGAACCCCAGTATTAATATTTTTCTAAACCTGCTTCTGACAAGAAACTTCTGATATTAATAAATTTGCCAGCATTCTTAAAAAATGCATCAAATATTTAAATTTATTTAACAAATAAATATATTTTCTGTGTGGGAGGATTCTCTTATAAGCATTTATCTACCAAAAATGAAGCCTGTAGCCAGATACTGTTCCTGTAAAGCCTTTCAGTGGTTATCCTCTGAGGTGGCAAGAAAATTCTGAACTAATTCTGAAATAGTCTTCATTCAGAATGTTGATTTCCCTCTACAAATAAGCTGAACAACCATCACAGTAATGGTGTGGGAGGGAGCCAGATCTTTGTAAAGTTGGCCAGTTGCTGTATCCTGGCCAGGATACTTCTAAAATAGTCTAAGGTTAAGGCACCAGTGAGAATAATGAAAATTCACCCTGCCATGAAGTAATGCAAACTGTTGTATCCATTCAAAAGTATTCCCTCAGTTTCTACAAGCAGACTTTTCTGGAATGACAGGAACCTATGAGCCTGAAACCACCCATCTAAGTCACCACAGGGCTAAAAGAATGAAGCCTGGCAATTCTTCTATGAACTCTGCTGGGAAATGCATATTCAAAGTTGAAAATGTATATACAATAATCTTCCCTGTCCATGAATACAGAATGCATACAAAATTAGCACTGGTCCCTAATCCTAACGAACCAAACAAAACAAGGAAAAAAGAAAAGTTGTGTAAAGTCTTACCATAACCACAGATGTCCTTCTCTTCCATGTTGCAGTATTCATAACCTTTGGGTTATCCTCTGCTTAGCTACACGAACATCCAGCTAGTATACAAAAGCTTTAGTCACTGCAAGGTATGTGGGATGTCTGACGTTGGCTGTAGGGTGCTTATTACATAAAATTGATGTCTGCTCGTACCTTTCCTCAGAACTAACACTCAAGTTAGACCCCAGTCCCAGGATAGCTGCACAAGTCCTGTGTCATCCAACATGGCATTTTTGTGTGCATGTATATGTATATGTATATATATATATATATATATATATATATATATATATATATATATATATATGTATATGTATATATATATATATATATATATATTTTTATATATATATATATATATATATATATATATATATATATATACACACACATAAAAACTTCATATTTATGAAAGAAGACACGCTGAACTAGTAACTAGTGCTTTCCTCCTTTTATTAATAAGAACTTCTTATTAATAAAAGGACGAAAGCGCTAGTTACTTGTTCAGTGTCTTCTTTCATAAATATGTAGTTTTTATGTTTATAGTTCAATTAATTCATCTTCTGGTGCCTGCTCAGTATTTCATTTGTTGATATATATATATATATATATATATATATATATATACATATATATATACATATATATATATATATATATATATATACACAAATCCAAAAATACATGGCACAAGGCTCTTCTCAGAAATAAAGCAACACCACCAGCTTCAAGAAAGGCTGTATAAGCGCTTTCGTTCCTCTATTCACACATAAAAACAGAACTTCATCAGATAGGAAATCATTTAAATATAACGTAAAAATCATGTGATCAACCATCAAATTACATTTCTTTCTTAAAAACAGTAAAAACTTTTGAATTAATATAAATAAAAATAAATACATGTACATATTGCCTTTCATTTAGAAATATGCCCTTCAAAATACTAATTTATAAACATTTATATACATTCCCCACTAAACGTCTTATGGATATTGGGAAAATTACTACTATAGATTATTACTACTAAAGGCAACCAAACTACTTGGTTTATTTTGTTTTTAACTTTGAACTTTTAGCTTCTAAACCTCTTCTGCCCTTAAATTCAACAAACTACTAATCAAAATTCTATCATTTAAGCCAGGCAGGGTGCTTGCATTTAATAAAACCTGCCAAAAGGTTTCCCTATATTCTAAGAAATTGGACCAATT